>NC_047673.1:3450000-3552500 GCF_011762505.2 Arvicanthis niloticus
CAATTGAAATTCAGAGACGGAGGACCTGAGATTTCAACTAGAGACTGTGCTCCACAAGAAAGCAAAACATGGTATGGTAATGAGTGGTCAAGGAGGTGGGAGGAATAGAAGTTCCCAGATGCTTAGATGTCCCCAAATGCTTCGAGGCTAGGAGGAAGGAAGCTCCATGCTTCCTCTAGCAGAGCCTCTGCTGGCCTGCCTGTTGAAGTCTTATTTATGTCTTGATCTCTCTTCTCAGGCTGTTTGAAGTCTGAATGCATAAGCCAGACCCAGGAGGACATCGAAGCTCAGAGTGTGTGCTTGTGCAAAGTCGTTTGAGACTAGCCCAGTTTTTCCCTGACAAAGTGTGTGTGTGTGTGTGTGTGTGTGTGTTCTTAGAGCAGTGTCTAAGAAGGGTAAAATTCAAGTTCAGCCCTCACATCTGAATTACTTGGAAAGACTGAAGGAATGTACAAACACATGTATCCTTAGCCCTGCTCATCCTCCTAGCTGCTAAGTGAAATTATGCTAGCTCTTTAATCCTTTAATTGAAGAGATTGAGCCTTATTAAAGAGGGAACTATTCTCACGGGAGAAAAATCTTCAAACTGTTATGGGTGGTTTATATGGTTGCTGGGGGAAAAATGCTGTGCCACTCCCAGAACTACTGAACCAGGACCTGGCTTCAAGTACAGGGCTCTCTCTCTGTCCTGTCTCTCTGTCTCCCTGTCTCTCTATCTCTGTCCCTGTCTCTCTCAAGTTAACAGAACTGCTTTTATAAATCTTAGTTATAATTCTCAGTCAATTATTTTCCTAAAAATTTAATTTTTTCTAATGACAAAAATTTATTGTTAGGTTGATGATTTGCACCTATAATCTCAGGACTCAGGACGCTCCTCCCCACAATTACCTGGCTATTGCCAGGTAGGCATGGCCCACTAAAAAGGGGCTGCTTGCCCCCTCCTCTCTCTCTTGCACTCTTGCTCTCTTGCCTTCTTGCTCCCCTTCTGTTCCTTCGCCCCTTCTCCCTTCCCTTCCCCCTCTCTTCACATGCTCATGGCCAGTCTCTCTCTCTCTCCCTCTACTACCCTCTTAACTCCCCTCCCCAAGCCCCGAATAAACTCTATTCTATTCTATACCGTCCTGGGGTCCTGGGGCTGATCGACATCCCCTTCCCCCATACCTCACCACACACCCATAGAACATAGTCTATATTTCTTTATCTTTTTATAAACACATCAGGGTGGGTTGCACAAGTTCAAGATCAGCCTGGGCTACACATTAAGTTCTAAGTCATCCTGGGCTTCCTTCAGCATGAAGCACTGTTTCTAAATCCAAACAGCAGAACACTTTTTAAGATGCACATTCCTTTTAGAAAATATCCTTCACCCTGTATAGCATGGTTCCCGCTTTACAGTTCAGCTCTGTCTGTGTCCCTGAAACTTTTTTTTTTTTTTTGCCGCTCTCTTGCCTTCTTGCATCCTGAAGTGTGTGGCAGAGAGAGAGAGAGAGAGAGACCCAATGAAGACACAGTAGAACCATATGACCATGTGAGTGTGGCAGAGAGACATAGACACATACAGTGAAGATACAATAGAACCATGTGTGTGCCTCTAAGCTTATGTGTCTAGGCATTAACCTCCTTTTTCTCGTTCCACATGTGGGTCCACAAGGAGTTGCTTGTATATATAGGACTTCAGGACTGACCATTTGATACTAAATAATTCCTGGGAACGACTGGTTCTTCCTCCCTTAGCAGAACTTGGTTGCCTGGAATTCTTTCTCTAGGAGTAGTTCCCAGTGAGATCCTCCTTCCATGTTACCTGTCTATTGGTGTTGTCATTGCTTGGGTCTTATTTAGGAAACCATGTTGGTCCATGTTACCTGTCTACTGATGTTGTCATTTCTCGGGTCTTGTTTAGGAAGCCATGTTGGTGAGGCATATTGGTGTAGCTTCCCTGTCATTTCTAGAAAACACAATCTCACAGCAGATTTTTACTGATTTTTTTTTTTTTTTTTTAACTACAAAGATGAGTTTCATAGACTCGGTAGTTGGTTGTATTATGAAATGCTTTTCGATGTCAGTCAGGTGTAAGTGACTTTGTGGTCATATGGGGACATTTCTCCTTCTGAGATGCTAAGATGAAGGAAGAGTCAAACTTTACATGTAAAATGCATAAGCATATGTGTGCGCACACACACACACACACACATGCACACACCCCTATGTAAGTGTGCTAGAACACAGGCTAAGCATTTGTGATTAAAACACAGTAAATTGATTCTAGACTTTTTTTTTTTTTTACTTTTGTTTTATTTGAAAGGTTTTTTTTGTTTTGTTTTTTTTTTTTTTTTTTTTTTTTTTGTAAAAGACTAGAGAAACAAAGGATAAAAGATCAGAGAATTGGGGATGCAGATAGTGTCTTTCTACCATGTTATGGGGAAAGAGTTTGGAAACAGCCATATTCCAGTGCCAGCATTCAGACATCCACATCTGAAATCCACAAATATCCCAGCATACCCTAGTGACAGGGTTGCTGGAGAGGTCTTTGAAGAGGATGTCTGCTCTTCGATTTAAGAAGGTGGGAGGTGCAACTGGTCAAAGCTCAGAGAATCCTTGTCATCTCAGCCACAAATGGAACATCTGTATCCACAAGTCTCAACCACCATGGGGAAGATGAAGTGGGAAGAGGATAAGAGCCAGAGGTTGGGGAACTGCGGCTAACCAGTGGCTTCTGGTTACCATGACAGGACCTTCTCATCCATGACCTTGAAGCAGCTGTAATTGCCTACACAAGACCTGCACAGGATGAAGCCAGTCAGTAGCACCCTAGCAGGGAAGGGACTCATGTTCCCTGACCCCTTAACTGAGGAGTTGTTGACAGTTAATGACTTTGGGGCAGGAAGCCAACTGCATTCCAATGGATGCTTCCTCCCCTCACCCCACACCCAACAGGTATATCTGGAGCACAAATTGAGCTCAGTAGGTTACTTTAAAAAAGAGAGAGACAAGAAGTTGGGGAAGGGGATAAGAGTGGGTCAGAATATGCTGTAAGGAATTCTCAAAGAACTCATAAAAGTATGAGGAAAGGTAGGTAGGAATCCTGACTGAGCACCATCAGGGCCGGCTTCTCCCATGGTTCCATCTCCACGGTCATCACCATATCTCCATTGTTAGAGATGCCACTTAAACAGTTCTACTGTGGTATCTCAAACATTTATTTTTCTAGAATCTGTTCTTAGAGCTAAAATAAATCTTAGAAGTATTACAACACAACGCCACATGACTTATCCACTCTCTCCAGGCCCTTGAGGAGGTGGGTGACTCAAGGCCCAAATATGTTGCTGCCGGTTGCTCTCCCAGAAGACCCTTCAGGGAACAATGATCACTCCCACTTGACAATGATCAAGGCTGGGGCATTTATGAGCCTGTGTACTGGGTTGTACACAAACTCTTAATGTCTCCCATTCTTTTAGCAAGTCCTTCAGAAAGGCTCTGTCCCTGGAGTATGGCACAAGAGATGGGTAAAACAAAGCACCAGGAAGCTCTGTCTTTCAGAACCTGGTGTTCCTTCCTCTTTGGAGATGATGGTCAGGGCTTCTCTCCCATCCAGGAGACATTCTATACAAATCCACTGTAAATTCACTGTACAATAACTATAATAAACACCTTCAGCCTCTGAGTATGTGCCCCTGGAAAAGGGGTTGAGCTTGTCTTTTCCTTACACTGAGCCAGCAGTATGTGAGTGAAGGTGTGATTAACACAACCATTATTTCATCTGTACTGTTTCTATTTTAGAAATTGGTAGGAAACCCTGGTCTTTCCAGCCCTGTTTACCAGGAGGAGGGTAGCACAGGAGGTGCTCGGTAGGAGGCTCCCAGTCACCAAGCTGAAAGGCTGGGTGGTACAGAGCCAGTGTCACTGGCATACATTCCAGATTCATCTATCTATCTATCTATCTATCTATCTATCTATCTATCTATCTATCTATCTATGCATCTATCCATGTATCTATCTATCTATCTATGCATCTATCTATGTATCTATGTATCAATCAATCTATCTATGCATATATCTATCTATGTATCTATCAATCAATCTATCTATCTATCTATTTTTTTCTCCCCACCCCATTCTTTTTTGAGCTCACTACTATCAGTAGCAGACAGAACACTCTCTGTAGTTCTCTCCCCACAACCAAGGAAACCATCAAGTGTAGCCAAGAAACACTCTTTCAGATACATATCCACATTTAACGTGGGCTGAAAACCAACTGCAAACTTTACTGCAAACTTTCTCATTTGCCCTTTAAGGCCAGAGGCAGGCTCTTAAGGCTTGCTCCTAAGATGTCTGAAAGAACAGAACAGTTGGACTAAATTTAGCATCCTAGCAGCCAGTTGGTATATATGTAATGAAAGATTTAAAAGGAAAGAAACTCAGCCGCAGACAGAGGAGGCAGAGATGGATGACAAGAGGTGTACTAATAGACAAATACATTTTTAAAAGATGCTGAAGGAATGTAAACACCGTGGTTACCAGCCTTATCATTTCCTTCCTTACCAGCATCTGAGAGGCCTGATTGTTATTCATGGAGGTTTCTGAATTGCTGACTGAACTCTGAATTGCCTAATAGGAGGATGCCTCTCTTTCATGTTGCAATAGCCAATATTTTGCACACTGCCTAGCATATAATAAGGAATAATGTATGCATGCTGTATAAGTGAACAGATTGGTGTGTATATGGGTGTGTGTGTGAGAGAGAGAGAGAGAGAGAGAGAGAGAGAGATCACCATACAGAGGCTTCTAGACTTGTAGATAAGCAAAAGTCCACTTACATGGGTGGGTTAATTTCTGTGTCTTGGGCCACTTTAGCAAGTACTCATCTGAGGATGGTCAAAGCTCTGTGCTCTCCGCTAACCAGCGAGTGATTTTACCTGTGAGCTAGAAACTTTGCATTGGCTTGTTTCATCGACTATCCTTCACATTAGGGCCTCCCCCAAGGAGTCTCAGTATGCATAAGAGCTTATGATAGAGGCACCCAGCTGAAGTGTAAGACAGTCCAGGTCCAGGGCAGTGGCTGCAGACATCATTGGTGCTCCAGCCTCAGAAAGTTTTCCCTCAGAGTCAAGCTAGGCTTCATCTAAGCATGACCTGTGTGAATCAGAGGAATGTGGGGTTGTGATCATAGAAATCTCACATCATCGTAAAACATTATTACATTATGACTCTGTGTGTGTGTGTGTGTGTGTGTGTGTGTGTACGTGCTCGCGAGTGCATTGCATATGTGTGTGGAGGTCAGAGACAACTTGTAGGAGTCAGTTCTTTCCTTCCACCACGTCGTGGTTTTGGGGATCATACTTGGGTCTTCGATTTCGTAAGTACCTTTACCCCATGAGCCATCTCATCTCTAGAATCTCAGATTAACAGTTGAAAACTGAAGAGACCAAACATTGCATCTCAGGACCCAGATAGGATGCACACACTCAGAGCTAGAAGATCTTCCTTGGTATCTCTTTCTCCACTCCATGGATCCTAGAGTTACAAATTAATTCCAACTCTTTAACTTCCTTTAATGATGGCTTAATAAAGTCATTTTAAAAAATGGCACAAAAATGACATGCCCGAAGAGAAATTTTGTGACATAAAAAGATTCCAGTTGGTTTGAAGCAATTTTCTTTGAAGACATCTATCTCCTCTACTACTCCTGGACTTAAAAATCAAAATCAGAATTCTTACGCCTCTAACAATAACACACATATTTCCAGACCTTCTAATCTCTTCACTCAGAATGAATGGTACCTAGACAGTAATAGCTCTTTATTAGCAACTAAATTTTCAGTGACACTTTCCTCTTGTAGACCAAAGACCCACAAGTATAAGTAACAAGAGGTAAAAGACATATTTCAGATCCGTCATGAGAAAAAACACAGAGTGAGGAGTTGGGCCACAGGAGCTGGTGGAAACAAACCCACCACCACTTACCGTGAGGCCTGGCTCACAAAGCTCCCATCAAACAATCGGGTTGAAGAATGTCCAAGAGACTGAGATGTAGGTTAAAGGTAGAACATTTCCGAGCTCTCATGAGTTCTCAAGTTTTGTGTCAATAGAGGAAGTTTTATCTCTTGTGAGCCACTCTTTTGCTAACCTAACCAATGAGTAAACCAGTTGTCCATTTTTTACACACACTTGAAACGACAACCCTGGATATCCTCATCATTGTCATCGTCATTTTTCGATGCTAACTCTTCTCCTAGCTTCTCAGCCAGTTTCTCTCAGCTGGTTTGGGAATCTGACAGAGATGACCAGCACTTCCTAAGTGGGCAGCATTTTCTCAAGAACCTTTCTCCTTTCCACTGCAAACCTCACCAGTGTTTGAATGAGACGCTCTCAGGTTAAAAGGAAGAAAAGGAAGTTGATAATAGTGAGAGTTACTCTGAAAGAAGCTGTTGGCTGGAAGGTGGCTGATAAGAGTTAGGGGTTTTCAGATAGGATGAAGAACACTTGCTTATACCACTCTGCAAGGCGCTTCTTAGTGCAATCTCTCTTTCAAGCAGAAAAGAAAAACCATATGGACACACTTTAGTTCTCTCATCACCGGCCCTGGGAAACTCAGTGTGGAGAGCTGTCTCAGAAGAAAGACGGGAAGCAACCAATCATTGTGAAGACTTTTACGTGGACACACAAGCCAGAGTCCAACATTGTCTTTATCTGCCCACATTAAGCCAAACCAAACTTGGTATGCAGGATTGAGGGTCCCAGTTAGTAACTTGGCTATAAGTGGTGCCATGAAACTTGCAACCAACTGCAACTCCGGAGCCACAGGCAAAACACTGGAGATAAAACTTTCAAGAATTGACTAAGACCTTGTGCCTCCCAGGGCTCTCTGCTGGTCTGTAACTGAGAGCATTTACACACCACTCACTGCTGCCTGTACTGGCTAGCCAGAAGCTTCACAGATTTCCACACTGGGGTTTCACTGCTACCTCTTTCAGGGGCTTTCAGAGCTCTGGGCTTTTCCATCTGCTGGGGCACAACAGTCAGGTCTGGGAAATCCTTTGGCTTGGTTATTAACCTCAGGTGTCTTTTTTTTTTTTTTTTTTTTTTTTTTTTTTTTTTTAAATTTCCTACCAAGTTCTATCATTCCTTCGTCGAAGGATTAACTGACCCCAAAGTCCACCATAAGCCCAGAAAATACTCCCAACCCTCAGGGCAGTCAAAGGACTGTGTTAGAAATGTGTTTTATTTTTTCAAGTGTGTCATATGTACTTGTAAGAATAGATGCAGGCATACGCTCTCTGTGCTGATGCCCATACAACCAACGCAGGTTGACATCAACTGTTTCCCTTTCCTGACTCTCCACCAGACATTATTTCAAACTTATTGGCCAGTCTTTCCCCAGGAGGTTACACAGTCATGGGGTACTAGGGTACAGGGTATCAGATCCCATGTTTGCATGGCAGGTACGTCACCAGCTGAGGCGTCTCCCTAGCTTCATGTTTTCAATCTCATTGCTGGCCTCTGGCTTGCCTTAATCCAGTTTTACAACACGTTTTTCCTCAAGGTAAAATTTTATGAAGACCATCTGACTTCCTCCGTTACCTTGGGGTTAACCTGCCAAAGTGGTTGGCTGACACAGAAATGTAATCCAAATACATTATTTCCCTCTTCTTTCAGGGTTCACTGTGTGGCTGACCGATCTCACTGTGCAGTACAGGTGCAACCAGAGGCATTTCCTGCATGGATGTCAGGGCTTTAATCAAACTTTATTTGTAACACATGCACAGCTTGTCTTGTGAGATGGGCATAAAAGGAACAGAGGTCTCTGGGTAATTGTGACTTTGGAAATAACAAAAGGAAGGAAATCATAATACAAAACAGAAAAAGAAAGAAAAATCAAAAGAAAAAATAAAAAGGAGAGGAAAATACTTTGAAGGCGCTTTTTCCATAGGAAAAAAATATTTTATTTTATTTTTTTAAGAACAAATTCATTTTGAAACAGACGTGGAATGTGACTGCTCGGATCTCATTTCTGGGGCTTAACTGTCATGTGGAACTAAAGCAGATTAAAAAACCTATGACAGGCTATTAAAATAAAACAAAGAAAAAAATATTTATAACTCAAGCATAATACTGTGTTACTTACAAATCGGACAACGAAATTAAATAAATATTCATGTACATAATCACGGCGCAAATATGCAGCAGTTTGGCAAACCTTTTATACCTTTTATACCTTTTTTTCCTCATTACAGTGCAAAGGGGATGACACTGCCGTTAAACAAGCTGTAGCTAAATACATTGCAAAATTCAGATTTTATACAAAACATCTTGCTTAGACTTTATAAAAAACCAACATTGCTCTATGTACACAATCTGGGTAAGAAAAGCCATTACTGTCTTGTTTTCATGTGTATTTTTTATTAAAAAGGTGAATAAGGCTACTGTAACACCCGAATCCATAGACGGTAAGATCTGAACCTATTTACAGCGTCTTCACTTAAAACATGATGGTGCAAGCTCCGAAGTCAGGCGACTAGGGATGATAACACAAGCAAGGCATTTACAGTAACTTTCCAAAGCTGAACCAACTCCAAGTAAGGGGACAGTTGGTAGATTGTCATTTTCTGCACCAGACACAAAACAGACGCACAGGACACTTCTCAATGGGTTGCAGTAACTCAACTCTTCATCTGACTCTTCACAGTTTAGCACAGAACCAAAATGTAGCCAACTGGTGACACAGACATTTGATTTCATTAAAATCAGACTGTTTCCCATGTCTCCCCTCCTCATCCCTCTCCCCCTTCCTTAGAAGTAACTTTTGATGGCTTACAAGAAAATCTTGTAGGAATACACAGGAGAGGTTGGGGTGATGGAAAGAATTACATATGTACTGTGGTTGGTCGCCATGGCAACCCTCCGCAGAAATATGATATAGATATATATAATATATATTGGAGATATATATTATACATATATGTACACACATGTACCACACACCCACTCATACACACACACACATCGAACCAACATCATTTTCAGGTTTGGGAAGTAGGGAATAATTTCTGTGACAACTCATTTTTGCAGGTACTCACTAGAGGTCTGAGAACCTTCAAATGCTGTCGTTACAATATTTTTTTCCTCCCAATTCAAAAAGCAAATTGTTACCATAGTAACAGGACTGTGTTAAAGATGTCTATTTTGCATAGCACTTAAAAAAAAAAAAAAAAAAGGAAGGCTTCCTGCTTCCTGTTTATTCTTCTGAAAGGGCAGGGATAGAGGCAGGAGAGGAGGAGGGACCCACAGCTAAACTTTCAACTGTAACCCCCTCAGTGTGACCTGCTAAATTCTAGAGAACACTTCAGCCCATAAGGCAAGGGAAAACCCAACACAGAAGATAAAGGCCAGCACATCTTGTCTAACCCAGGATGGTCACATAGATTTCCTGGTATTTGGGGGCTGGCATTCCTGGTCTACGGTTCTGCAGGATTTCCGCAGGACCTTGTTGTTTTTGCCGTTTGCTCTTATTATTGATACTTTCCTTGTTATTGGTACTTTTGGGGAGTAGCTATCCAATCTTCCACTTTTTGAAGCACTAAGCGTTGAAACCGCTTTAATCACCATCTCCAATGAACTCCACATCTTCTGGTGTGTATTGTGTGTAATCTTAAAAATATATATTAGTAAAAATCTTTCATTTTATATCCCTCGTGTTCTATACACCTATTATAAATACTTCCTATCTTCCCCCTTCCCTACCGCGTCATAACTTACTTCCATCTTAAGGACTCTAAGGGGTGGGCCATGTGTGCTTTGCTTTGACATGGAGGCCGGGTACAGCCTTGGAGCCCGGACAGCACGGCCATAAACCAAAAACCAAAGTGTAAGGCTCAATCAGGGAGGGGGAAGGGGCACTTGTGGGGACTGGGGATCTGACCTACCTTTCCTAATGAGAATTCTCCAATAACCTCAGTGGTGATGGACTTACAGCCTGTTTGACCTTTGGCTTTTCAACTTCTAGGTCAGATTTGGCTCTCTGCTCTCCTAAATGCTTTCCCTGTGTTTAATAAAATGTGGTAATATAGCAGCTGAGTCTGCTTAAAACATCTCCCAAAGCAGACGGACTCTCCCACAGCTCCACGGCTGCGCTTTTTATTGCCAGTACCTCAACAGTCCTGCTCCAGCACCGGAGGCCTGCCCTCTCCCTCTGTGCTCTAGCTGGTCCTCTCACAACAATGGCCCCTTTGTTCCCCTGCAGGAGAGGGACTTTGATTCCCTGCTGCATAGCTGTGTGGTAGTGAGCAGCTCCCCCACCACTCACCACAGTCATCTCCCACCTGTCTCTGTCCTCTCAGAAAAACCAAAGCACTATCTATTGTTTCCTTCTTGTGTCCCTACTATGCTCCAGGGACAGCAGCCTTGACCTGCGGTGGCAGCCAGCACCTTCTCCCTCCTCCACACCTCCATGCTTCCTGGCTGACACAACCTCCAGGCAAGCAGGGTTCTGTACCTAATACCCATCTAATTTGATCTTGGTGTAAAGGGTGGAGAGGGGACTCTGTGCAGAGCATCCCGTAATGATTGATTCAGGACGTGGAGTGAGGGGTCTGGGGAGGTGCTGCAGCGCCCTAGCAAGAGAAGGAGTGAGTGAGGACTAAACACTAGAGATCTTTGAAAACCTTACTGAACCCGAGGTCCGAGTGATAAGTCCAGTGTGCACGGCAGGAAAACGTGGAGGCAGAGGCCGGCCTGGTGCGCAACCTTCTCCTAAGATTCTGCTGCACCATCCAGAACCTACCGTGTCCTCCCCGGGCTCTGCAATGGCCTGAGTGGCTGGGTGAATGGCTTGGAAGTCCGCGTGGGAACGCGGCAGTCCAAGTGGGGATCTCCTAGCAGTCTTCCAGCTTCCGGGGAGGGTCTGTGGTCCCCAGGGTCGAAAAGCTACAGACTACAAAACTGTCCAGATCCAGGCTCTTCCAGGAGGCATCCTGCCCCCGCAGCCAGGCTCAGGCAGTCCCTGCTTGCCCAAGAACAAGGCGTGAGTTCCCTTGGGAGGCGCAGGTCTCAGGCCTCAGACCTTGTAGTAAATGTTGGCGGGACTCTGTGGAGGCATCTCCTGCACGATGTACACCGGGTGCCCATAGTCCCCGCTGACCTTCTCATAGTGCGGGCAGAAGACGCTGTCTGCAGTCCTTAGCGGTATGATAACGTCACTGGGCTCAGAGCCATTGTTGTTGCCACCTCGCTTGGGTGTGGCCAGTGTGCTGAGAGACAGCGTGGTCGTGTGCTGTGGAGAGTGTTTACGGTGTCTCCTGCGGTACTTGAGCAGCAGCACCACCAAGGTGATGATGATGACGATGAAGATAATGCATCCTGATGCAATCCCTGCGAATAAGGCCACTTCAGAACCCAGGAGATTGTTCCCGGAATGCCCCGCACTGTTGCCATCGGTGCTAGAACCTGCACAGGAGCAAGAAGAGGCAGTTACCAGAGTCCTGGGTTTGCCCTGTTGTTTGCAGAACCCTCGAAATGTAATAATTATGCATGTCCAATGCTCAACCCACAGGGCGAACTCCACAGACAGGGAAAAAGGAGCCTCAAGGTCCAATGCTCACACAACCCCCAACCACTTCCTTGTCTGTGCACCAGGCCCGGCTGGAAGAAAGGCACATGCCGCTACTCCAGAACATGGTCCAGCCCTGCCCTGGTCTGCTCTTCCCTCATGCTAGAAACCGGGTGTTGCGTCTTCAAACCCCCGCCTTCCACAGAAAGCCCTGCCTACCAGCAGAGATTTGCCAGAGAGGAAGGAGTGATGGGACCCGGGAAAGGCTTCAACTCGTAACTCGGTTGTATTATTTGATTTACACTTAAAATATATTTGGAAGGCAGCAGACGCTCTGGCACCGAACAGACTGCTAACCCAAATGTTAGCACTAAAGAATTGCCTGGCACCATTACACTATCCATTTATCAATTTGTCACAAGAATTTGACACATCTTGTCATTGAAAGTTAGAAGGGGGGGAGGGGGAGGAACTTCCTTTCTTGACTCTTGGAAAGAGACAGAATATTACCATGAATCCAAATTCTCATCACCTCCAAACCAGCACGAGGACCCCTAGTATAAAAGTGCTGATGCGTGTGTGCGTGTGTGCGTGTGTGTGCGCCAGCTATGCCTGACACCGACATCAGCACACTGAAGCAGGGCTGTTGAGAAAATGAGTCTATTTTACAGAGCATGCTGTACTTAGGTCAGTAGGCCTTTTAATATGTTATCTTTACACACAGAATGTGAAAAACATTAAGAACAGCCACCTGGAAGGTATGCCATTAGGTTTTCTAAGACTCAGAAAAGGATCGTCAAGGCTCTTTGTGGATTAGATGTAATTAGACAGGGATTAGGGCACAAATTATATGTACATTAAATCAGCTTTGGAGTGGTGTCGGCAGGAGCGGGAGACAGTGTCAGCCAATGAAAACCCGTCTGGTGGAGCATCACTGGTAACTGACACATCTGGTGAGCTCTGTGACTCTAATGGTAAGACTTTGATGGAAATAAATTAGTCTGTCTTATTGGCCAAGTTAATTCTGGCTCAGTTAGCATGGAGCACAGGCACCATGGCTGTGGTGAATCCCACCAGTACTGAAGTCCTCTGAGGGTTCTCCACCTCTGGGGGCGGGTGTTTAACAAATGCACCCCACTGACTCTCACACGTATACACCACACCACTGTACCTGGGTTTGGCTTCACAAAGGGACTTGTTGTTGAACTTCTCCCATTTGTACCAGCTTCTAACTCTGGACGTCTTGTTGGATCATGATTCCTGGTTGATCCAGCAGAACTTGCATCTATATGAAGAACAAGTGATTAATCATGGCACAGACATCTGACTATAGCTAGCTTCAGAGCTGCACAGATATCTCAAGAGGCATGAATAGCAACGAACATGAGACTCTTTATGCAAAGCACTGTGAAATACAAGAATATAGTCTTCCTTTTAAATCAGAACGGTTATCCTAGTTATTTCAGAGGTTTAGATTGGGAGGCCATCTGTGGAAACTATAGGGACTCTTGCATTTGGCAGTCAAAGCATTGCAGATGACATTTCAATTTAACCGAGCAAGCTGATTGACTACTATACCGGTTTCTAATTAGAAGAATAATTCTTTCTTTCTGCATAATAGGTTATTCTACATGAAAACATGGCTCTTGGATTGTCCAGATTTAAAAATGAATCAAAGCTGCAGAACCACTGTTTACATACTGGATACTTTGATTTTTTTCAATCAAAGAGGTGTTCTGCATTGTAAAGAGAAACATGTATATCTGTGGTAACGCACAGATACTCTGTCTTGTTGACCTGAACTTTTAGAGAGATCTCCAATAAGAAAAGCTGAGTATATTGCCTTGGCGGGACACTCTGCCTGTGGTTCAAAGTGCAGAGAAGGGTCTGCCTTCAAGACTAAAATGAGGGGTGACAGTGAGCGTCACCTGGTGCCACACTAGCTAGGGAGACACCAGGTCGTAAGTGGCTTCACAAAGAAGCAGATGATCTTTACCTTGTCCAACTTTCATGAGGATCTTCATGGTTCTTGTCAGGCACACCCCTCCCTCCTGGTTATCCAGGCCCTCCAAAGACCCATTTGATGTAGCTGATTAAAAATAAAATGGACAAAACAAAAAAATAAAGAAAAAATCAGGAAATCAATAGGCAAGATTACATGAACATGAAATGTCTGAAAAACCAATTTGAAAAATAAATAATTCACTCTTTGTCACAAGCTCTCTGGATGTATGGGATGCTAAAAGCCAAAAAGAAACAGAAACATAAACAAAGAGAAATGGATCCTGGAAACATCGCTGCATGTAAGCTACCTGCTTCTAAATGTGCTTAAACACTCCCTCCTGTACACATCTGATTTAGTACTGTTCTGCAGGTAAAAGGGACAGCATCCTCCAAACGCCCACAGACTGAGAGGGGGCCACACCAGAAAGCACAAAAGAGTGAACCCGGTAATTTCAAAACTCGGCAATCATCTCCCAACACCTGCTTCCTCCACTCCAGACTTCCTGCTTCAAGAACAATTAACTTGATGCTCTGCTTGTCAGACATCCAAGTTCTGCAAACACTGGCAGGGAAGCCGCCTCACACCCCCTTGCTCCTTTCTCCAGCCTCAAATGTACTGAAGAAGCATCCTAGAACTCAGGTCTTCCGAGTCTGCCTTCTGTTCACTGTGTAAATGCCAGTAAGCACGTGTTAGCAGCAGCCCTCATGAACCTCTTCAGCCAGGCTTTCTGCTGGACAGAGGGTTAGCACACCCTTTCCCTCTCTGGGCCCTTTGACAACTTGGCTACAACCATGTGGGGGAACCACCTTGTCCCACATTCATCAAGGAAAGACATCCCTTCTGCCAATGTCTTTCTGTCTTTTAAAGCAGCCATGTTCTATCTCCACGCATAGCTGTTTGTTCTTAGGCTGGTGAAATCTCTAAATGGCTTTGTAACTAAAGCTGTAAAGAGATGGGCTGTCAATCTGTGTAATGAGGAGCAGGCTTTCAATTACCGTTCAAGTTTGAGTAGGAAGAGAGGATGGAATGTGCTGGACACTGCTTCCCCTCGAGTTCAAGGGGCAAGGAACAGAAGTGTTTCATATACACGTCTGTAACTTCAATCACCTTCCACTTTGGCTATCAAAGTCCTGTCTACAAACACTACGCTCGGAAGAGAATGAAAACCGGACAGGTGTGCTCACAATTCCTCTTGATTTGGCTGTTTCGTTTTTTTTTTTTCAAAAAGTGTATCATCATCACCAAACACTCCTAAATGCCTTCAGAGCAAAAGTTCACACTCACTGGGTAACTGAAAAAATGTACACACAAATTTCCTTCTGTGTTCTAGAATTATCGACTTCTACACTCATGTTTTCCCTAAAAAGCAAAGGATGCCTCTTCTGTGTGTAAGTATCTTGCGCTTAACTGAGAGCGAACCTAAGTCGGCTCTCATAATCACATCTCATTTTGCTGTTGCTGAAACTGAAGTTTTTCCTGGGAAAATACCTAATAGTTGCCATATAAACTTTGTTGGGGAGTTGCAGTAAGCTACATAGTATCCACTCATGGACTGTGGAGAAAACCTTTGCCAGATAAGTCAAAATACAGGTCTAGAGAGACTGCTTCTCAGCATCTCAAAAGGGCCTTTGTTGTTATTGTTACTATTTTCCTTCTCTCTCTTTCCCTTCTGCAAAAACAGTAGCTCATCCTCAGAGCTTCTCTCCTAAGGCTTCTCACAATGTGGGTTCCTCTGAGCGCTGTTTCTAGAGTGATCTAGGGCAATACCGAGTCTTCAATTATTGATTAGAATTCTCTCATGCCATTTCTTGGGAATGTAGGTAAGTCTCCATAGAGGGAAAAAAGTAGAAAAGTGATCTGGTTTGTTAAATCACCTGTCAAATACCTAGTTTGTTTAACTTGAGGAGAATGCCAAGTTTTAGACTCACAAATACATAAGGCAATTCACGCTAAAGTGCATCCTATTAAAAGTTAAATAAACAACTTTTCTTGCTAAAAGTCTCAACACCCATGTGACAAAAGACAGTAGTAACTCAAAGCTTGGGGGGGTGTGTGTGAAGGACTACAGGGAGCACGGAGGACTACAGGGAGCAGGGAGGACTACAGGGGATGGGAAGGACTACAGGGGCAAGGAGGACTACAGGGGGGAAGACTACAGAAAGGGGGGACACTATAAGAGCAGTCAAAAAGGATAGGAGTGGGGTGTGGGGTGTGTGTGTGGGGGTGGACTAGATGGGGAGGATTACAGATCCCTTTGGTTTAATCTTGAAGGGGAAAATCAGCTTCAAATTGAGAAAAAGACTGAATACCAAAAAGAAGGCAGGCAGGGAAGCTACACTAACTGCAAGTGCCTGTACCTGCAGGGCCACTGATGAACTCCAAGCACACAAGGGGAGAATAAATACTTTTTTAAATTTGCAGGTCAGTACCTCTTCTAAATCAGAACATCTGGGCTGAGTTCCCCAGGTTTACCCCAAAAGATGTAGAAATCACCCACCCCCACCTCCAACTGTAAAGATCTCTAAAGAAATTCAAATCAGATTTCAATCTGTGCTTTTGCTCTAGAGACCACAGAACTGTGGGAGGGAGTGAGGTTGTGTAAAATGGGGAACCAATTCACAGCTTTAAAAGCTGAAACTTTTTTTCCACTTGATTAACTAGGAAAAAAAAAAGGAAAAGAAATAAGAAAAAGGAAAAGAAAGAAAGGAAGAAAGAAAAAAAGAGATGGAGGTGGGGGAGGGGTAGTGTGTCATTATGGGGGGAGGGTGGAAAAGACTGTGGCAAAGAAGCATTCTGATCACAAACACCAGACACACAGACACACAGACACACACACACACACACACACACACACACACACACATACACACACTCAGCTGTCCTTTTTAAGTTAACTTGGGACTCATGAAAGTCAGAAGTAGAGCCTGGGAAGAACTCATGACCAACTGTTGTTAAAAATGAGGGAACTGTATGATACTGTTCCACATGCCTCTACAAAAGGTAACAGTTACAGGGAAGTGTGAGGTCTAATTCTGACGTCAACTTCATTAGGTCAAGAACTTTGTAGAGCACTTGTGACTCTTGTGTCTTTGAGTGTGTCAGACTCTCTTCCCAGACAGAGACCACAGAGGTGGTTGGATCTGCACTACATGAGTATGAGTGGTACCATCCAGTGCCTGGGGTGGAGTCCCTGACAGGATGATGGGCAAAATGAGAAATCCAGCCGATGCCAGGCCCTCTCACTGCTTCCTGGCCCTCTAGAGGCGAGCAGTCTCACCCGTCAAATGGCATGGGACTGTCTGCTGAAAGGAGCCCTTTCTCCTCAAAGCCCCCTTTGCCCCTGCAACAGAAGTAACTAATATGGCTAGGACTGCCATCTGACAACTTGTCATGGAAACATCCATGTTCAGATTTTCCTGCCAACAGAAATCTTTCGGATTGAAGCAATAAAAGCCTTACATGAGATATAAGCCTTAGATCTGATATAAATGTGATTTTCTATATGTCTTCGAAAGTTAGAATAATTCTAAGTCTAGTGGACCGGGCCCTACTGGAACAATGGCCTTGTGTTCTGTCTTGATTGTGTCTCCTTCCTGGCCACAAGCTACTGAAACTCGGCACAAGATTAGTATTCTGGTGTCCCTATCTATCCTCACCCCCACCAACCTGGAACCTAGAAGCTTTAAAAGGCTCAACACGGATTTTGAAACATAACAAAAAAAATGTGCTAATACTTGGGAATAAAATCTATTTCCATTTCATTAGATAGCTTTACAACTATTTATAGCTTTCATTTGAATGTCCCTGGGAATTTTTAACTTAAAGAGTAAAAATAAACCTCACTTCATTATGCTGAGTTTCCCTTTGTATCAATCCACCAGCATTATCTAATGTGGCCACAATCATTGTATTACCAAATGGATAAAATTGCATCTAATCACCAAGAGACAGGAAAAATAACACTGTTATACCTAAGCTTTTATTTAGTGTCTGGACATTTTTCTCCCCTGGCCTAGTTGGAAGGAAAATAGATTTTATAAGATTAAAAATTACTTGAAAACATTCTCTATCCAGTTGGGAGTTGGGCTTACCAAAGATCCTTGGGCATTTTATAGCTGGCTTTTAAAAGCTCTTGCTTCTGGGGTCTAACTCAGCATCATTGCACTGTCTGCTCTGGAGGGAACAAAGATCACTTCTCGGTGGTATCCACACCTGCAATCCTAGCCACCGGAAGCCTAGAACACGAGGATTGACGGTCTGAGGCCAGTGCAGGAAACATAAGAAGACTCAGCCTCAAAACACAAAAACACCGCAAACAACAAACCAACCATACAGAGTTTGAGATGCCCGAGTTTCCAGTTATCTGCAGATCTTCTGGGCAGTGGCACTTGCTATAGGAGCACAAAGAGACAGAGAGCTGGGAGCTGGTAAATAGACCACACAGACAACAGACGCCTGAGTCTTGGACCATCCCCACAGAGGTAAGTACAGCATTTCAAAGTGTCTCTGTGTGGATGTGTCTGCTCTGCTCCAAAGCTAAGCTACAACTGCTAGCTGTATCAAGTCCAGTGGAGAAGACTAGGAACATCAGGTGGAGGGTAAAATAGCCCACATGTGGACCTTGTTCCCAAAGAGACATTCTATGATTCAATACGACCCCATCAAAGGACACATCTTTGGGTCCTATGGGGAAAATAGTATATGAATGTGTGGTCACACTATGGAGGACTGGTCATTCTATTTCAAGTGGCCGTGAGGGACTTGTAGATTGGCAGACATATGAAAGTAAATATGTCACCTAATCAAAGCAAGTTCATCAAAGAGATACATCAGGAAAACCATGGAAGCTGTGTCCTTACATAGGGCCGACCTTGATGGAGTATCTTTGATTAGCTAACGGTCAGCATTTTTTTTTAATTATTTATTAATTATATGTATGAGTACACCATCCTTGTCTTCAGACACACCAGAAGAGGGCATCAGATCCCATTACAGATGGTTGTGAGCCATCATGTGGTTGCTGGGAATTGAACTCAGGACCTTGGGAAGAGTAACCAGTGCTCTTAACCGCTGAGCCATCTTTCCAGCCCGAGCATTTTATAAGAATCTCTGTCAACACCAAGTCTACCTGTACTGCCCTTGCTCACTTCCTGCCACACAGTGGCCATGCTAACTCCACTTTCTTGAATGAGACTTTCTACACACCCCTCCCCCAAGCTCAGTACAGGTATCTGAAAAAAAATCTAGCAGGGCCTGACAAACTAAAAAAGCATCATCCAGAGAGACATGTGACTTTAACGTCACCCCAACACACAGAACCAGACTGCTGTGTCCTCCCACCAGGGCCGCATCTCCGATGTCAACAAAATAAAACAAAAAGCATGAGACATATAAGTCAAGAAACAAGGACGCTGGTCAAAATGCAGTTATTTAATGTCGACATACAAACTGGGGAGCTAAGATCTTTCTACTTAGTCTAGTATCCATTTAAATTCCAAAAAATACAATACAGATTCAGAGTATATACCACAGAGACAGGACTCAGTCTCTAGAGCCCAAGTTAATGTGTTTTCATGGCTCGGTTAGCAAGGTCATTCTCCAAGATAACTGACACAGAAGGAGAAAACGTCCTAAACACAGAAATAATAATGTCCAGGGGAAGCCAAAAATCAATGCCTGCTCTTAAAAAGGACAATGAGACAATGTCTGAAACAAACATCAGTTCAAAGCACTGAGAAGAAGAAATTTCTCCCCCCCCCTCTATCTCTCTCTATCTCTATCTCCTCCTTGCTATGTGTTCCACCGTGGCTGCTGAGAGAAAGAGTGAAATGCATCTCCTTGATTTCCAAAGAGAGAACAGGAATCTGGCTAAACCGCAGGAGTTCAGCCTTCCTTGTCTCAGAGAACCCCATTCCACTCTTGTACCCCATTCCATAATACCAAGCTTGTCTTGACCTTGCGCTAAACCACCAGGGCACAGTCCCTCAAAGTGTCGTCCCGTGAAGAAACAAGAAAATAAAGCAAGACATTTTCAAAGAGAAACACTCATACAACAAAACATAAAACAGGTACACAACAAGAACATCCATTCAACAAAACACGTACACAAGAAAGTACCCAGTGTGGCTCCTTGCTGGGCTCTCACTCTCAACTTTCTTTGCAGGTAGGAGACTGTCCAGATTTAAGCATCACAAACCAGGAGGGACCGAGGACATGTGTGTTTCTCATCCAAGGGAACACGGGCCCAACTCATGGGAAAAACCAATCACTCCCATTAAAACTGTGTCACCGTTACTGTATTTCAAAATCACCAACCAGCCAATCACACATAGAGAATAACTGGCCCAGCAGTGTCCACATAACACAACCTCTTGTCTTGTGCACTGGGCAAAATGACTTTGGAAAAAGCCAATCTAAAAAGTAAAAACTTAGACATCCCCTCTTCTCTTCCAGCATTAAGGAATGACTGAAGCCGTGGATTAAGCGCCAATAGGTAGGTTTTCCTGTGTTTGGAGGGCTGTCTTAATTTTATTTTCTGAGCTCAAACACTCCATATGAACTACGATGGGATGGTTCATTGACATCTCAGTAACGGAAGTCTTTAAAAATGTACCCACTTGGACATGTCTTGTAGCAAGCGGTTCTTATATGGATGTTACACTGGGAAGACTAACAGCATCAGTTACCTGGCCACTCTCAGGAGCTGAGGACACGACATAGCCGTGTATGCAAGAGTCATCATAGTAAACAAGGTTTGGACCCCAAGGGGTGGCAGTCAGTTGGGAGAAGAGCTGCAATATCTAATTATAACTGCCATGATGCTGTCGCTGAAACTAAGATTTATCATGGGTTACTCCTAAAACCTTTCAACCACGGAGAACTACATGAAGATTAAGTATGTGCCTCTCTTGGATGAGTCAGTTACCTTTGATAAGTAGTCCTCCAAAGAGAACGGCTCACAAAAGAGGGAAACAGAAATACACGGCAGACATGTGTCTACATAGTTTGTGTGATAATGTGTGTGTATACGCACACGTGTGTGTGCATGTATACCTATATGAGAGTATACATCCAGAAACAGGTTGAGGGCCAGGTATGGTGGGGCATGCCTTTAATCCCAGCACTTGGGAGGCAGAAACTGTTGGATCTCTGTGAGTTAGCCTGGTCTACATAGTGACTTTTAGGCTAGTCTGTGCTACAAGCTGAGAAAGAAGTCTAAATGCTCAGTACCCAAAACCTTCCAGACTGTTGAATCTTTTGGAATTTTGGACATTTGTACAGAGTTGTCCGTACCAAAAGTTTTGGGTTTTGGACTTTGGGTTTCAGGTCAGGGCTGTTCAGCCTGTACCCTCTGGGCTCAGTCCAGACCCCGACACTACCCTGAGAAAAATGAAAGCAGAGCTTAAGCATGGAAAATCATTTATAAAGCTATGTATTCTTCTTCAAAACATTGCTCCCACTATTCAGTCTCTTGATTTTTAATAAATTCTGTTGAAAAAAAATGTTGCTTTCTAGTGTAAAATTTTACTTGCTAACTCTGTGGTGACTTGTGCAGGCAGGACTTCTCATTAGGCAAAATTTAATAATAATTAGCAATAATAATAAAAAATGTTTAAAGTAACAATTTAAAAAGCGCTCCTCTCATTTACATACTGTAGGGCATTTGTTATTGCTACAATCCAGGGACAGTGAGGATAGTGTAGCCAACAGTAAAGTGACAGTTACCTCTACAGAGGCGTCACCATCAGCCTGAACTAAAACTACTAAGAGAATTGTGTTTTAAAAATAGGTCGCCAGATGACCATTTCAATAGTAATGACTAAAGTCACATTTAAAAAAAAAAAAAAAAGAATGATATAATAGTTCTAAAGATAAGACATAATTCTCTATTGTCCATTAAAACCCCAGGTTTTTAAAATGCAAACTTCCTGTTCAAGACAGTGATAACATCTCATGAAAATACCCTGAACCATGAGCCATATGCAGCTGAGTGGACTATTTGTAGCACATAACCCATTCTCTCCCCTCTGTTTTTTTTTTTTTTTTTTTTTTAAATTTTATTTTTTTAAACATTCTTGATTTTTAAAAATATCTTTGTGGCAATATGGAAATATCTAACTAGGAATGGCTTAGCGTGAAATGTCCATGGGCAGTGGGGATGAGGAAGGACATCCCACAATCCTCTTGCTTGCCCGACTGTCACTAATTGCAGGCAATGATATTAATGACCCAGTAATTACAGAAAGAGCAGCAGTGAAGTAGAAAACATCCATCCGAGGAGAGTTCGTGGCTAGATGGTAGCAACCTCTGCAGTGGCTGAACTGATCCCTGCTGACAGCTTAGGATGGGACGCTTCAGAAGAGGCAGCAGTGCTCTTGTGGTATAAAGAGCTTAGATGGTCATGACATTATTCACTTTGACCATTGAGAGGCCAGCAGTAACCCTGATAATGGACCCCTGTTTAAATCTGGCGTATGTGTGAGCCTTCCTCGTACGTGCAGGACACCTGTTCTCTCTTCAAAGAGTCTGGGGCAGTTTCTCAGACATTTATTTCAATGAAAGAATTAACTTCATTCCACAGTTTAATAGAAGGAAGGGTTGATTCACTAATGCAGAGACTTTTAAGCAGAGTTAGCATTCAGCAACACATACTCTGGTTTCTCTATATGAGATCGAGTATGCTCTTGCCCAAGACCGGGCTGATCTATCAGTCCACCCTGCTATCCACCTACCCATCCACATGTACATCCACTACCCATATACCCATCCATTGACTCACTCCCTGTCTAACACACACACACACACACACACACACACACACACCACTTGCATTTAGCCAAGAGAGCTTAACATCTCTTAATGTCTCTATCCCTATCCTGAACTAACTTGATTTTAATTACATTATTATTTAGCAACTTCTATTGATGGGCTCAAAGTAGTTGCTAATGCCATAAAATCAATCTAGTATAATAACCTTAACAGGGGGTGGGGGAAGGTAGAGCTGAAAAGATTTTAGATCTATTAGTAAGTTTAAAAATAAAGAGAAAAATTTGAAGTGTGAACAAGGGTGTTTCTCCCATCTTTCTACCCTGTAGGTATTGCTATGTTGCCCAGTTAATTTTCAACTCCTGGACTTGGTCTTCTGGGTCGCTGGGACTAAGCACATGCCATTGTAGTCAGCTTATCTATACTCTTGTAAGATTTTCTTAGTTCAGCTCCAGACATATGCCTGAGCTAGTTGTATGTTATATAATGTATAACAGGGCATCACTACCAACATGTTTGATAGAAGCGGAGTTTGTTATTTCAATTGTAGGAGCTTAACACAGTTCCACATGTATTGTGCCTATCTCTTGTCTTTACTCTCTCTATGTTTGTGTAAGTATGCATGCATGATCCAGTGTGTCTGACCTGCTGCGCTGTCATGTGTGTGCTTTGCATGAGTAGACATTATTTTCTATGCATACTTTCTTTGCTAACCCTGCACCTATATCATACATGTCTCCGTGTTCTCATTACGGTGCAATCATGGCCCAGGAGCCATGGTTACACACTTACAATGGAGACCTAAGGGTTTGAAGGCCCCGAATTGGGTTTTGGTTCTGATGTTTCATGGCATGTAAAGTGTTCTAAGCCACTAACACTGTTTGGGGTTTCTTCACAGCAGTAAAAATTTCCTATCTCCTGTGCTGCTAGACTTGAAAGCCAGGCAGGCATGAAGGCCACAGCACTCCCCCAAGGATCAAACACATCAAGACTCAGAGTTAGCGCTTTAGGAATAAATTTGAGCCTCTTAAGAACTATATAAATCATTTTTCTCAAAGTAATCTTTTCCCCCACCTCCAAAATGTCTGTCTATGCCTCTTGGCTATTTTTTTAAGTGTTTTATTTTGCTTGAAAATTTTATCTTCGTGATGAATATTTAAGGGCTGTTAAGAAAGAAATGTGTCCTCTTTTATGCACTGGGTCTCTAGCATTGTTCAATTATTTATAAATCTATGTGAACCGTTAACAAGCTATAAATACAAGGGTAGAGGTATAAAGATGAGTTTTATGAAATAATAAAGACAGTTTTATTCTGAATAATTCCCGAATAACTTCTTGGCCATGTTAAGTCATTTATTTCTCATCTTACTTAGTTTGCATTCATGGTGTTTATTCTTCCTCGATTTTTGCTCCTCACACTGGGATTAGTTGTCGAATCTGTCATCGGTTACTTTCAGAGCAGGGGGTGGTGATGACAGGCCTGTATCTGTCTGGTTTACACGAGTCTGTTGTCCCTGTTTTTCAGGATATACCAATGACTGTGCACCGAATCCTACCCATGGCAGCCTTGTCCTTATTGGATCCTCTGTACCACCCAGGCTAGCATCCAGGTGGCCACGACTCTGCTAGACTTGGGAGCCCTGAGTGTCTTGGTGCAGTCTCAAGATAGGTAGATGCAAAACTTAGCTTTCTTTATATATTAAATTCAACATGGACCTTCCTGATCCTTGGGAGAGGCTTCCTACAGATGGAACCCACAGGACTACCCTGGCATGACGACTGATATTTCCTGTGTCCTAGGGAACTGAACATGTGAGAGGCTGGTGAACTGGAAAGTAAGAGCCCCAACAGTAGGTGTGTCAACACTCCTCCCTGTCTGAGCCTCCAGGGTCTGTCAAAGAACCTGCTAGCAAGCTCAGGCGATTCCAGAACAAACCACACACAAATGTGTGCTTCTTGGTCAACGGGGAAAAAAAAAGGACTTTAATGACAGTCAAAGAAGACAAAGTGGGAATTGCTAATGACTAGAGATACCCAGAGTGACTGAGGCTGGGCAATATTCTGTGGTTTTGTTTATGACCAGACTACAAACCAAGGATGCTTTCTGTACCCATCCTTCCCAGGTGCCCCCTCTCGCAATGAAGCCCACTTTTGCCTTCAGCCTCCAGCCCTTTACTGCCTCTCAGTTCCACTGTTAACTTGCTGTTGGTTGGTAGCCACACACGGACACCAGCAATCTGACATATCTATCCTCATGGGAAGTGTTTTCACCCCATGAGCAAGGGTGCTCATGATGATTTTTAAGGAAGAGAAGACATGTTGGCACATAAAGCCCAGGGTGGCCAGACTCGAACTCACAGCTCCTGGACCAACCATGTTTTTAGGCGTGGCATGTACCCTTCTTCTGTTCTTTCTATTGTATGGTCTCTGGCAAAGTTCCATTACAAGAAGACCAGCCATGGAGGAAACTGGAAATGTGCTTAAATTCCTCCACTCAGCAACTAGGTGCAATGACATTATCAAATATAAAATTTCACCCCTAAACCAGGGGACAGGAAGACAGGATGTAGTTCTGTGTCACTAAAGCTGTCCAAGAAAGGAGCATGGCTGCTGGACATCTTCCATACATAAATAACCCACTGAATAAACTCTGTAATCTCTTTACGGCTGCCATGTGCTCTTAAATGTTCTAAAAGCTATCTTTATGACAAGGGGCATCTGAAAGCTGCTCTCAGATTTAGTATTTTTCCAGAGAGACAGTACAGGACACTCAGTATGTTAGTGTAACTTACCACAGTCATCACCCAAAATGAGCAAATCAAAGCAAAAAAAAAAAAAAAAAAAAAAAAAAAAGATATGCAACATATGTTCCACCAAAATGAGGAGCAAACTATTATGTTGGCTCTTTAATATTGTTATTTGCTTTTACTTGTGCAAACATTTCTCTTTATTTTGTGATTTTTTCCCCCCTCTAAAGTGGAATGTATGCTTTAAAAAATTCCAACAGTGCATGTGGAGCCTTCCAGTTTTTCACTCTCTCATTACAGAGGCCTAAGAAATGGAGGCTCCTCCAGACTTGATGGCTCAGCAAGGCAGGTGGACATGGAGAGCTGACTTCCAAAAGGCACTCAGTGACTTATTTCAGTAAGTCAGAAATAGTGACTTCTAGATAATGCTAAGAGACTATGATCTGCCTATGGGTATACATTAAAACAAAATACAAACCACATAAAAATAAAAAGCAAGGAGCAGTATGAAGTCAGTCAATGGCCCTGTGGTGGTCCCTGTGCATCTGAAGTCTGAGTGTGAGTCACTAGCTTCCACCCTCACTCATTGACCACTCTATGTAGAATCTGTAAGGGTTTGTCTCAGGCTGGGCCCTAGCACACAGCACCTGCCTCAGGACAGGCTTTCAAGGCCAACAGAAGAAGCTCGCTGACTCAGTTAGCTAGCTCTGAAGAAGCTTGGACAGTTTCTCTATGAAAACTTCAGTGGTGAAGGCTGGGCATTCAGAGAGTAGATCTGCTTTCCCAGTAAAGGCCGGAAGAATTTTTTAAAATAATATATCCAACCGTGAAAGTCTATTACAAGTGGGTAATATCAGAAGATGCAGTTACTTCATAAACAATGAAGTGAAAGACATGATAAAAATAACTACAGGTTCTATAGCCCGCAGCTCTGTCTTTCAGGCCATTAAGGGTCTAAATATAAAAAAGAGCAGGGGGGGATTTTCAGACTGTACAGTCATACATCCCCATCTTTGGCTCATGTATGATTAGAAGAGTTTATTATGTAAATGAAGCCCAAGGCTGATTACTGAAATAGGTCGTTTGAGAAGTCAATTCCAAACACGAAGGAACTCCATATATGTCACTTTGCCACTTGTCAAAGCAAACAATTGTGTGCAGGAAGGTTAATGAGGGGGCTTAGGTTTCTATCATGTCACTTCTTAAGGGAACCCAGTGGAGAGACGGTGGGTATGGCATACATTCCAATTACACACTCATGTGTATTATAAAACCCAAAGATGCAGCGACTTTAAGTTGGGTAACACTACGAGTCAAATGAAAAGTTTTTATTAAAAAACTGTGACCAGATCCTATCACCTATAACTGGGGAGTATTGGTAACCGGGCAGATGGTCTGTAGGTCTGACCATCACAGTTCGAACAACAGTGATAAAAGAATGTTCTAGAGAAGGAAACAGAAATGACTTCCATCAAGCTCAGGCAACAGACATGAGTCACTGCACTCCTGGGAAACAGCGCAATACCAGCAGAGCTGTGTGTACTTCCCCACCAGGGCACACCACATCGTCCTCCAACCACAGCGGCTTTCAAGCCTCCAACCCCCAATAGAAACCACCATATGATCTTCCTGACACTGCCTGGGGTCAAAGTGCCAACCAGCAGAATGCTGAGACTTGAAGTCAGAAACTCAAACACGGACATTACTTCCTATCTCCAAGTGAACCAATCCTTTGCAGTATTAAAAATATTCTTGTGAATCTGAGCTTTTCCTGTTGTGCTACCCAGAATCCTTTATGAATGTCCTGGTATTAAAGATTATTGCCTGCATACACTTTCCTTCTGAAAAAAAAAAATGTGATTGTGTGTGTGTGTGTGTGTGTGTCTGTGTGTCTGTGTCTGTGTGTCTGTATGCATCCTGTATACATCTGTTTGATAGGAAATCTGGGGTCTTTTTCAAGTCCCTTTTGGTACTATTTTAAAATCTGATCTTATCATTTCCCTCCTTTCAAGGGAACTTGTACGACAATGGACGCTTCCATGGTGTGGGTGAGAAACTGTGGCTTCTACATGTTGCTAAGTATTTGAATACTCTCTTCTGCCTGTGACGTAGGGGAAGCCTTTCAACTTTGCTGCAAGCAGCAGTGGGCTTCCTGAAAAAGTCCTGAGCCACTCACAGGCCTGGGAATATCTTGTTATAAGAAACGTTCCCACAGTGCTTTCTTGCTTGCCACAAGACAGCCAAAATGTTTTTAAAGATGGCTTCTAGCTGTCAAATGTACAGAGGAATCCTGTGTGTAGAGTAGGCGGGCTTTCCGGTTGAGATTCTCTTGCTTCAGCCTCTTGAATTACAAGCCTCTCCAGGCTTCGACATGGAAAATCCTAACTCTAAGGACAGTTCTGAGGGCCAGAGTAGTGAGAAGCATATTAAAAACTTGTTAATGTGGCATAATGAGTTCTCCAAAAGCCAACAAACAAAACCGATAGGTGCCAGTGTTGGGTAGATGGCTGTTTTAACTACAAATTAAACTGTATGCCTAAGTCTAAACCTCCTGAGCATTGATGAAGAGCAGTTAGGACAGGCTCAGGCACACGGTGGTGCACTACGAGGTGCGGCTAAACTGCTCATTTAGCCGCATTTTGTGTATATTATTTCAAATGGAAGGTTAAACCTTTAATGTTTACCAAGCTTCCACTTGCCCTAGGTAGGAAGCTGGGATTTTCAACACCATCGTTCTGAATGTGGGAGCCCTTGGAGTTTTTTTGGGCAGCATTCAGCTTCAGGGTCAGGCATTCCCCATCTTGGGAAGTGCTGGTCTCTTTAGGCCTTTCTCCACTCACCCAGAGCAGGTAAGATTCAAAGATTCCAAAGGGGGCCGTTTCATTCTCTATACAAGTCATGCTAGATCATGGCACCCATTAAAAGTCTACAGTCGTGTGTGTGTGTGTGTGTGTGTGTGTGTTTCCAGAAGTTTACCTACTTCATATCTTCAAAGACGGCCCTATTATCTTACCACCCCATCTGCCTCGTTCATCTCAGAATGCTTTTATTTTCATTTTATGGTAATTATTCCATTAAAGATCTAACTTGCTACCTTCTCCTTTTTTCTTTCTTTCTTTTCTTTTTTTGCTATCCTTAGAAATCTATTCTCTATGTATCATTTTAGCTTCAAAAATTGTTTCTTCGTCTATGTGGCATTTGAAGCAACAGACAAGATAATTACTGCCCATGACCACCCTCACTTTAATCACTAATCACACCAAGGAACACTAGATGAATATACAGTGGACTGCTGCTTCTGCGAGGTAAAGAGCGGATCGTAACAGGAGAAAGGCAGACTTCCAACCTAATGACACAGGCAAGGCCGCCAACCTGGGGCCAACTGTACCTCAAGAAACTGAAGGCCGGGGGAAGAGCAAAGAGTGTAACTCGAAGGCTATGGTTGTAGCTCAGTGGTCAAGTACGTGCCAACCTGCATCAGGAGTTTCATCCTAAACACTGCAATTTAAAACAACAACAAAAAGCCCACAAAGAATAATCCAAACAATTAACCAGAATCCATGAATTTAGATCCTGTGAGCAGCTGTCTCCATGTATTCCACTGTATCAAGATCACCACCACCGGGAACAAGCCTGCTTGGCGCTAACTGTAATAATGTACACACAGTAGGCATGTGTCGCAATGGGCACAGCTCACACATGCACTCCAGATATACCTCCATTGATACCTATCCTCTACTCCTGAAATAATGCCAGTGTTGTAACGGACACGGAGGTCTTATTCAGGCAGCACATCCATGCTTCATTCCTCCTTCATCAGGACTCAACGTGGCCCACGTGTGTAAGATCCATGCTTCTAAGCGCTGAGCTCTGCCTGTCTGGACTGACACTGTCATGGCAAATTATCCAACAATCACTCTTTGCTCTCTGGAGTCCTGGCTCTGAAACACAGTTCTTAGTACAGAATGCACAGTAATGAATGAGTGGATGGATGGATGGACAGATGGATGGATGGCGAGAAAAGGCATTACACAGATTTACCTATCAAAACCTTACCCAAGGTCCTTAAAGATGGTTTTAAAAGTTAGTGGAGATGCTGAGTCCCTTCATGTAATTTACTTATTTTAACACTGTGAGAATCCTGGCAGGTTTGCCCCTGCTGAGTAGTTATATTTAATTAATACTGTTACTACAGGGTCCCAAATTTCAATTATTTAAAAGAAAAATAAATGAAAAAAAAAGCTTCAACAAATTATTTACCGTGGCAATTTAAAAGAAACAGAAATGAATACAAACCTACTTAGCTTATCCTAATTTCTACAAAATAAAGAGAGAGAACTATACTTACATATAATGTAGTAATCTTTGTTCTTCTGAAATTCTAGACCCCACAGGTTAGGGCTGAATTCTTGAAACTTGATCGTGAACTTCACATCTTGGTCTGGTCTGGCACAGTTGAGCAGTGGGGTATTCTCTTTCTTAATAGTGCATCTGTCTGCTTGGTCTTTATCAACCATATAAACTTTATAATATTCATACTGGCCAACAGTTTTAGAGTCCACTTTGGGGCAAATAATATCCAATTTGTCTCCTATCTGTGGGTATAGTACCAGGCCTTGTCCGGGTAGAAATCTAAAAAGCATAAAAGAAAAGCCACTGAGTTGATAAAAGTGAACAGTCATCAAAGAGCCAGGTGTTACCAGTCACCCCAACCAGGACAGCTCAGCATTGTGCTCTGATTCACCAAAGGTGTCTTCCTTGGGCAGAGAGCTTTCCTGGGGCTTTTAGGATTAACCCCCAAAACAAAAGGATTAACTCTTCTTCCTTTGAGGCATCAGGACCTGCGGTGGCCTGATGACACTTGGTTCCACCCTGCCCTTATAATATTCCAATATTCTTTTGTGTAACTTTACAACAACTCTTCCCCCGGTGGTGAGTCAGACCTTCCCACCTGTTTGTTATTTTTTAACCATTGGCATCTCTGTTTATTGGGCATGCCAGAGAGATCCCATCAATTCCAGGAACAGAGCATGCACGGAGCCTTTGTTGTCCTGGTAGTTTCCATGTGCTGTTGATGTTAATTAACAGACAAGTTTCATCAAGAATGTTTCAAATTACTTATCATAATTAGTCAGTCACTGATCAAACAATGGGTTTTTTATTACATAGAACAAAAGAAATGTCTTACAAACCCATAAAAGATAACCAGAAATAATTAGTGTCGTATTGATTCAGCTGCAAGATGAAGAGCCCTCTCCTTGTGAGGACAACAAGTACCCTCCTTGCTCTACAAATCTTCCCTTTTCCCCTCCCTTGAGATGTATTTGCTCCAATTAATTCTTCGAAGGATATCTTTAGAACTAAGACTACTGATACAAAATCCCTTGGATGTTCCCAGCTAAAAGCTCTCCTCCTTTCCTCTCTGGCTGGCCATGTTGCTGAAAGATCTTCCCTAATGGGGAATTTCTCTGAGCCGCTGAAACAAGAGCTTCCTAATGAACATCCTTCTGCAAGTGCTAACACTAACAACACACTCAGAGAGAACCGCCAAGCCTGCAGGCTCATTAAAATATTAAAGCTCCGGAACAAAGCATAGCCTTCCAGAGCTTCCAGCCTGGGCTATGGCTTTATTTAGCCAGAGAGGCCCACCAGCCATGATGACCCTTGAGGCCAGGATGCAGGAACAGATGAGAAAAGGATGATGGGGCTCCCAAAGTTCAAATCCACACCAACTAAGGTGATTTATGTAACCAGCCACCAGTTCTCAGCCAGTGTATTATGTGGTTACAAAGTAGCAGATAGCCCAGCTCACACTGTAGACTCATATTCAAAACTGATACTTTAAATTTTGTTTTTAATTTTGTACATGTATACAATGTATCTTGGTCTTACTCATGTTCTACTCCCTCCCTCCAGGTCCCAGTGTACGCCTCTTCCCTCCATATATGTTCCCTTTCCCTCCCATCTTCATATCTTAAAAGCAAAGTAAGCAAACACAAAATACAGTGGTGGGACACCCAGGACTACGCAGAGAAACTGTCTCCAAAAACCACTACTATGACTACTGAGGATGATGATGAAGATGAATATGATGATGACAACTCTCTGAAACTTTTTAAAGGTGAACACACACACACAAATGCATGCACACAAAATTGCTTGTTACTTCCTTGGGTGTTATTGTACAACAACAGAAAGAGTGATCTAATGACATCAGTGTTTTATTGTTGTTTGTTCAACTAAATTAGTCCCTTTAGCGAGAACATGATATTTATTGTTCACTCACTTAAAAACAACAGTGGAACAGGCAAGATGGCTCAGTGGGTAGAGAATCTTGCGACCAAGCCTGGGGACCTGAGTTTAATCCCAGGGGCCCACATAGTAGAAGGAGAGAGGGAACCCCTCCAAGTCATCCTCTGATTTTAGAGTACGCTGCCATGTGTACTAGCCCTCCCCTAGAAATAGGAAGAAAACCTTTTTCTGAGTTTCTGAGGAATGGGATCCTTCTATAATGAACTCTTTCTGTTAAGCAGAACTCAAAATGAATTTATAGAATTGTGACAAATTTAAAACATCCGTGTGTATATTGCTGAAGAATTCCCTAGGACTTTTGACAAACTGAGGTGATTACTGAGGGCCTGCCTGGTATGTTCCACAATTCTCAGGAGACTTTGTAGAAATACAATCCTAGGGTCTCAAGAGCTTCTCCATGGAACTTCTAAAGGACATTCTCTCTAGGTAGGTTCTTCTTGCTAGATAAAATTCAACTCATTTCTGCCAGGCCTGAACATTACCCACTCCTCCTTCTCCCCAAAGTGATTCTGAAGTGTCCTGTGGCTTTAGCAGGACAAAAGGAGGGCAGTAAGTATTACATTAATTCCAGGAACATTAAACTGCTCACTTTCCTTATTCTTATGCCTATTCCTCGACCTTTAGAGGAAAACCTTAAGACTTACACAAACTAACAGGCAAACCCAAGGTCCGATTCCTACCTGAGGTTTACCATCCTGTGTCACATGTTCCCTTCTGAAACTGCTCCTTTTTGTAGTTGGTGTAGCTGACACAGTGGGAAACTATATAAGTGCTAGCTAGGCTTGGTACATGTCTCTAGATAAAAACAGAAGTCTGATCTACAGGCTGGTCCTTTTACCATCTTACAGTGAGAGGGAATAGTTTCTAGGCTTCCAAAATCAGGGGTCTTTCTAACAGAGGTGTATCTCACCAACCCATTCAGTTCTTTGCGAGGGGTATGCCATGCCCATCTGACCAGTGTATCTGTGTGAGAGTCTTGGGGATACTCCCCCACCCCTGCCACAGCATTCCTTATGTCTGAAGTCTGGCTCAGTAAGCCCTCCATTCAAATTTCTCCTTGGTCTCTAGGAGGATTGTCCACCCCGCAAAACACACACACTCACTGCTTAACCAAGGCATCACAGGTGGCTGGCTCCCCCTACTCAGATAAGTCTCTTTAATCACCAGGTCACCAGGCCCGAGACCCAACACTAGTCTTGATGAGCTAAGGACAAGAGCACAGGGCACATCAATCCCTGTGGCTTCACAAATAGCTGAGCTTTTGACGATGTTTTCAGCAGGAACAAATCACATAAATAATTTAATGAGTTTTTGATTCATCTTGCAAATCAGCCTTGATGTTTAGTTTTGATTCAGTGTGCACAGTTTGATGATGGAGCATCATGGTAACCTGTGGATGGACAGAACCTTACAGTTTTAGTACACGTGTATGATGTGGTTCTGGCCAATGTTACTCTTCCTAGAGCTTCAAGAAAGATACAATACAGTAACACTGAAACAGAATTTAATCTTTTGCCTCTAACAAGTTGCTGCATTCTTTGGGGGAGGGGATTATGCATAGCAATCCACAAGAAAGGACCCAAAACTGAAGTGCAGGACAGCTGTATCTGAAGTCTATCTGTGGAGGGTCAGCACACCATCACTTTAATTGGTAAGACAGGGAGCACAGCTGGGTAGAAAAAAAGCCATCACAGATCTCCCAGCACAGACCTCTTGGAGAACCCTCACCTTCCCAGAGCTAGAGAGCTACAACTTAAATGACCAAACTGGGGCTTTGGTGTGAGACAGGGTGGTATAGAGTGTGGTCCTCCAAGCATGACCAGGTTTTCATCAGGACGGCTATGACTACTTGCAAGAGTCCCTGGATCAGGCCGGTTGCCTGTTGATATTCCCCTTATGCAAAGAAAAGATGGGGAGGGTCAACGCATCTTTGGACTCTCACCTGCCAGCTAGCCACATGTAACTCTGTCCCATGACCTTGTACTCGCTAGAGGTACAAGTTAGTGTTTATAAACTGTGAATGGTATGGTTACTAAAAGCAAATGCCATTAATGCAGCCACGGAGAAGTAGTCATCCATGCTGGGGTGAGACTGTTCAGTGGTGTGGCTACTTTGGGGTCATCCATCCTTATGGTAACCATCCTTTACCCCGGTCTGTAAATGAGCTTAAAAAAAAAAAAAAAAACCATTGGTTCCCCAAGTTGGGCTTTGAGAAAATGGTACTTTTGTTTGTTGGTGTCCTATGAGAAGTGGGTAGGCATTTGCTTACATCTTCCCAAGGAAAGAATCCACCCAGGCTGGCCTGGAACTTACTATGTACATGAGGCTAGCCTGATAGTCCTGCCTTGACTGCCCAAGTGCTGGGATTATAAAATGTGCATCTGTATGCCCACCAAGCTGCATATTGTTCCAGATGCTCTGAGGGACTTTAACAGATGATGATTGAGTTTTTAGGGGCTCAGCTCCCTGAAGCTGGGCTGCTCCCATGTGTGTGATTCCACAGTGTGGGCCCAATGCTCAATGGTTATTGTACCATCATGCTCAATAAAATGACGTCCTAGTGGAAAAACATGAGTGAACAAATAGAAGCTAACAGCGATCCGTGCTGAAGTCAAAGTGCCTCGAACTGAAGGTAGGTCACAGGTAAGACTGGAGCTCTGAAGCCAGGCCATCTCACCAGGGCCAACACACAGAGGAGCCAAGCCAAGATGCAGATTCACTGGCTGCCCTCAGACAGTTCCTTGCCCTAGCTCTCCGGGTCTCCATAGCTTCCAACAACCCTGCTTTGTCTAAAGTACCATTAAGGCAGTTACCATTTGTAAATCACAAAACCATAGCCAGTCTGAAGCAGATCTGAGTCTTGCTTCCTGTGCCTCTCACCCCAGAGTCTAAGCCCCAAGTGTATACCTTATATAAGAGGTAAATCCCTCAGGGGAGAGTGAAGAAATCCAACAGGAAAAGCCCCTTCCCTGCCTGTTGTTTCAGTTCCCATTTTGTTCGAAGTAGCGTCTAAGTCTGGTTTTGTGAATTGCATGTTTTCCTGAATCAAGCTTTTCATCGATAAGCTATGAATTTAAGGGGGAATGGAGGGAAAGTCAATACAATATGAAAGAAGCCCACAGAGAACTACGGATGGACGGCCAGCTGCCTGTCCTACGAACAACGACTGTGGCACACAGTGCTTTCTGAGGTGGTCACGCGGGACGCATCCCTTGTCAAGAACTGAAATGTAAAGAAGAAATGAGTTAACCATGTAGAATCTGTGTTTTAGATGTAAAGTTACAACAGACTTCAATCAGCTCAGGCAGATACTATTCATTTCTCAATCACAAACACGTGGCCATAAAGCCCATTAAACACCAAGTCAGTCACCCGAACTCTACCTTCTCCACAGCCAGAGTCACACTCTAACTTGTTTTGACAAAACTGGGGTAAAGATCACCTTGCAACCAAAACCAGTCATCACCTACACCACTTGTACCCACTTGGGGTGTGGGTTCAAGGACGGGGCAGTGGTTCTGGCCTAGCTAGAGAACAGAGCCAGGCTTTCCCTCTCTGTATTGGCCACTGAACATAAGCACTGAGTTGCCAGCCTACCGGGAGCACACACCACCCCCAGGGAAACCTCCACACCAATCCTATTCACTTTCCCTGGGGAGTCCCTTGGGGTTCATCGGGAACCCTGAGCAGAAACAGGTCACTCCTATGGTTTTCCCCAGTGAATCATTTCCAGTCAGACAATAGATTCCATGACTTTGTCTCCAACAGGGAGAGAAGGGAACCAGGATAAAACAGGCAACTCCGAAGTAGGGTTTCCAAAGTCAGAGGCCTGGTATAAGATGATATGATGCCAGAATCTATTTTTACCTGTGGCTTGCCTATTGATTTAGCTCAAGTTTGAAAAAGTGCTTTGCCAAACTAGACTCTGACAAAGTGTCCTACACAGAATACTTTGAGTAACTCTAACAATCTACATTAAACATTAATATTTAGTAATCTAAATTAGATCTCTAATAATTTAAATTAGACATCTCAACTTCATACTCTTCATTGTAAAAAAAGATACCTCGATTAACATCACACAACTTAATATTCCTTAATGTTCGTGGCAGAGAAGGTAGTAGAATTAATGAGGAGTAGAGGAGAAAGCGCAAGCCTTAGTGTGAACCAGGCTGGTTTCAAATGCTGGAATAACGCATGGTAAACCGTCAGGGATGGAGATGGAAAGCTGAAGCATGTGCCTTCTGTGGGCATAACAAATCACGTCACCAGGAGGACCCTGGGGTCAGATGGAGGCATCTAGTGCCAGCTTTGCCTCTGACCTTGACCCTGTGCCACAGGAGATGAGATACTTCAGGGCACCTGAGCTGAGGACCTGAAGTTTTTCTCTGTCTCTCTCTCAGCAGAGAAACCCTAATTTCCTTATTCCTCTTTTAGTGTCCACATTAGGAACCTCAGTGCAGGCCCCTCATGACTTCATCTGTGTTTCCTCACATCACAAAGGCTAACGTAGAAGCTACCACACAAGTGCTCAACGGTGACGGTGTCCGTGGCTGCACAGGTGAAACAACGTTATAAAGAAATGGATAGTCTCCTGTCTGGTGAATCAGGCCAGGTGAAACTCCTCCAGACTAGGCAGTGTGTCTTAGAAATGGTAAGCAGGTGATGAGAGAGAGAAAGAGGGGGGGGGGGGGGGGGACGACGACATGGAGGCAGATGTTCACGAGTCTCCACCAGTCAAAGATAGTTGATATATCTAGGTTGGGTATTGGGTTACACTTCTGATTGAGCATTACCAAACTTATAAAGCTTTTGATTAACATTTTTAAAAAATTATATAAAAGCACAAAGGAAAAGGGGGCATGGAATAGGGGTTTTCTAGGGAGGGGAAATGGGGATGGCATCTGAAGTGTAAATAAAATATAAAATAAAAATAAAAAAAAGAAATGTTAAGCAACAGCTTCTGATGACAAAATGTCAGTCGGTACGTAACACAATTCACCAGAAAAAATTGATTTAAGTGTTTCCTATTTCTGCACCATTAAGCTAGATACAAGCATCTGAAGTTTGGCCCCAGAGTTCACGGAGCAGATGAAGCAGTTAGGTTCTAGCCAGAGAAAACTAAGCTTTCCTGTGTGTAGGACACTGCAAAGTCAGATTCATAAGCCATATATAGCACCTCCTACTAAAAAATTCTAGCCTTCTTTCCATTTGAAATGATATCTAGCATAACCACACACTTTGCAACATCATTTTTTGGTCAATCATAGACTGCATATGGAAAGGTTCGGACCAAAATTATCTTAGTCTGAACATCGAGCTGTAGTATCAGATCCACCTAAAGAGATATTCCTTGAAGATGCCCCACTGTTAGGCAACCCAGGACTGTGTAGGATCACTGCACACAGATGACTTACTCCAGCTGCAGATAGACACATCTGTAAACCATGTGGCCTGCACTGGACTGTGTATGCAGAGACCAACATACACAGACAGCTGCACCACTGACAGTTACCTGTAACCATTTGGGGCTGTGGTGATTTTTAGGTTTCTGTGGGTTTCAAAATTCTCCTCAGTAAACAGTGATTTCATGAGCAGACTGAACTGAACATTACTTTTGAATGTTCAGCTTCAAAAACTAAATGTGCTGGGCCTAGAGACACAGGTCTGTAATCCTAGCTACCTCTCAAGGGGCTAGGGCAAGAGGCCTACACTTGCCCTACAAGTCCTGAGGTCTGCCTACACTATAGAGTGTGTACAGGGCAACTCAGTGAGACCATGACTCAAAAGAAAAAGCAGAGAAAGAGCTGAGAAGATAGCTTAGTGTCTTAGCACTTGTCTATCGTGTACATAGATAGTTTTAACCCCTAGGACCCCAAAACTTCAAATAATAAACAAACGTAAAAATCTGAAGTATATTTTTGAACTAGCTTTCTTAGCTCTGATTTTGGAAAGCATTTAAAAATTTTAAGGCCTATAGATATTTTAACTTTCTGAGGCAATGCCTTAGAAAGCACAACGTGACACTATGGCCCATGTGTTCATTAGACAGCCCTCTAGCCCACAAATTTACAACGGACATTTATCCAAACAACTAAAAAATAAGAGATTAATGCAATTAGATTTCATCACTGATAAAATCGGGAATTGGGCTGAAATTTTTAAGGAATCAGTTTTATAAACTGGGTCATCCTAGAAGGAAGAAAACCCAAAATCACATTAATACACTTGATTATTCCTAAGCCAGCATTGTGTATCAAGGATATTTGGAATTTGTCACATTTTGGCAAACATACTTTTCTTTATAAAACGCTTATGTTGGTTTTTTTTTTTTCCCCTCTCAGTGGTAAAGGCTACAGGAAAGAGAAGCCAGCAGTGTGTAAGCTGGCTCATCCTCCACTAAGTATGGAAGCTTGAGCCTTTCAGAATCAGGCCAGTCTCTTGCCTCAACTCTGCAATGCCTGTGATGTCCATATGCAGTTAGGCTAGCATGACACAGCAGACGAAGACTCCTCTCTGGAATGATCTGTGCAGCTGAGAATATAAATACTCCCCAGGAATGGCTGCTTCGAGTCGTGAGTGTGTGAACTTGATACAAACAGGCAGAATATTCAGTCGTGTGTTAGTCCCATTTACCGCTAGAGTGCTGCCTGTAGATTAATCAGCTGTTCTAGAAATGCCCTGAACAGAAGGGTTTGTTATAAGATGAATAAGTAAAAAAGTAGCGCCCAAGATAGACACTGAAATAGCTTCCAGAAGAAAGTCCTGGGAAATGTTTTTTTTCCCCCCTTTTTAGTGAATAGCACTTTACTGCCCCCTTTGGCACTTTAACATCAGAACAAGTTTCTACACAGACTTATTCTGAAACCAGAGAAATAGTGGGGTGTAGCTAGCTCTAGGGTGTCAGGTTCACACAGAACTAGGTTACCAGATACCTTGCTTAGAGTAACAAGTAATTACCCTGAAACTTCCAGCAAGCACACCCCAATGTTCTCAGTGGCTCCAAACCTTCAAGAAGCAGGTAGTAATTGGAAGCTTTAACTGACATTTTCTGCTTTAATTCGAATGTGCATGTGTGTTGGAACAGTGGCCTGTTTTCACAGGTGCCCCTTTTCTTTCGGGTTTTCTAAAACAAATGCTCTGTGCAACTTGAGCCCGATTTATTCAAGGATAAGAACGTGTAGGGGGGGGGGTAGGGGAGAGAGGCCTGAAAGCAGGCTGTACAATTGGGGACCATTAGCGTGTTCCAAATGGGAGACGGCGAGGGGTGGGGTGTGCATTTCAAACTTCACACCAACCACAAGCCAAACCTTTTCAGGAGGCGAAAGATGAGAAGAGAAGAAATCCAAGCACACAGCCCCAGAACCAGTTCAGCAGCTCCAGCAGGTGGGGAGCACTGAAGGAAGGGACCAAGCTAGTTATCAAGCACTAAGAGAAGGCTTTCTTTCTCCTGGCCTGACGGGAGATACTTTCCTCCAAACTTACACCAATGAGTCACAGTAACATTAAATTCCACAGCTTACACCGCTGTAACACCTGCATGAAAACTTACGTTGATCTTCTATTTGTGATGATACGATGATAAACAAAATACTAATTACTAAAGTAAATTTTATCTTGAAATGCTCAAAGATAGTATCCTCACCGTTTAAAGTTTCTTTTCCTCTCCCAGGAAAATAGTGCAGGTATTTGCTTCAGTTCTACCTATGTGGCGATTTTTACTGTCTAAACACCTTCATTCCATAGAGGGGTACACCTGTACCAGGCTGAGAGGTTGAAAATGTATTTTTCTGCGAATCATCTCCAAGTCAGACTTCAGCTATGTGATGCAGATACCACAGTTGTTTTTTTTTTTTTTTTCCCTTCTCCCTTTCACAAGTTAACAGATACTATTTAAATCTGCTATGGGATTAAGAACAAAACCAGGTCTTCATTTATGTAATTGACCAAAGGATATTCCCTGCCTATTCTACACCACCTCCCTTCAATTAGACAAAGAGAAGAAATATTCACAAATTCTGTGGCCAGCCAAGGCAAGACTTGAGGTTCAAAGCATGAAGCTGGAGTGCCGGGGCTGTGCACTGAAAAGGCAAGAGGGGTAATGGTACGTGCCAGACTGCCCTGCTGGCAAGCCAACCAGGCCGGCTCCAAGATTGAAACTGAGATTTCATAACCCCAGTGACAAGAGGCATTGCAGCCTTCTTTCCCAACCCTAATTTGTTAGCACCTGTACGGTCATGTTTCCAGCCGTGCTTTTAGCAAGAGTCTATAAAGGAAGGTGGACCCCATGTTATTTATAGGCCAGGCCCTAGAGGGAAAGATGGCTCTCACAGAGGAAAGGTCCAAAGGGCACCTCCAGCTGGTTCTCTGTTGTTTCAGAGCCATTTGCTCATTTACCTCAGTGGTGAAGTCACAGGGATGAAAGCCACGTGTAAATTTAACAAGGAGTGAGTGGTTAGCCACTCCAAGAGTAGGCATCCAGACATAGTGCTGGCTGTCCCTCCAACCCTCCACACCCCTCATCTCCACCAGCATACATTTCTTTCTTCATTTTGAAGCGTTCTGCCTTTGTGGAAATCAATTCACTCTCATCTAAGGAAACCCTTCCCTACCGTGTGCTTGCCCCCTCATGTCTCCCCCAACAGTGCCTTCTGAAACAGAAGGAGTAAGTCCACGAAAGACAGAAGGGACCATGGTATGCAGATTTGTGGGTCTGAGAAGGAATCTCCTTGACAGGCAAGCTTAACAAGCCAAGCAACAACAGTTTACAAGATTGTGTGCAATGGCTTTACAAGCCCCTAAATGGGAGCTTCACAGTACTTCCTCCTTCCCAGGCTCCAGGAGAGGGGTCAGGCACAGGTCCCCTTGGGTGTGGCAGGAGTTATCTTCTTCCTGTCACATCCAGTGGAGAAAGGGAAGAAGAGAGGGGAAGAGAAACCCAGTACGTAACAGAAATGAGGAGTGAAATTGGTTACTGACTGATACAGATTACACAGCACTGTCACATGGTGGAAACATGAACAAATGGGGCTTTTTGGTAACTCTCTTCCCTGGCCCAAACACAGGACACTCCAGAGTCACTCCAGCAGTCTCCCATCCGAACAAGAGAACTGGGCAGGGAGGAGCTGAGAGAGAGCTGGGCCAGGAGGAGCTGAGAGGAAGCCATGCCAGGAGCTTCAGAACCTTAGAAGTGAAGATTCGGTTGCTTTGTCAGGCGGGCAGTTTGTTCTGGTAGTAGGCAGATTCAGAGTGAAGAAAATGCAAATCCAGAGGCACCACCGTGGAGTCCAGAGAACCCCAGGCCCACCAATATTCACCGCCTGGCTTCCTTAAACAAACTGCTCCAAACTTGCAGAACATCAAAAGCCAGATGGGCTGAACTGAATGAATCCACAGGCAAGAAGCCAGACTCCCCGTTTGCTGTAGAAATAGGCCTGGACTTGATTTGAGTCTTCTCGGCTCTGACAAGCTGGAAGCTGGCACAGTTCCCAAAATCCAAAATAAAATGGCATTTAATTGTGACTAGACTCGAAAAAAGATGTCATACTATCTCCTTAGTTTGACACACACTCAGCAGCAAACTGGAGATGACTCTGGAAGCCAGACTTTCTCCCAGGGGGGAACTGACCAATCACTTAAATTCTTACAAGGAAAATGTTGATAGTCAAAGGAGTCATACGCAATAGATGCATTAAATTGATATGTCATGAAAATTGCCTGGTCATCCTTTAGTTGGGCTGCAATAACTCTGCTTGCAGCATTATGACCCCGTTAGATGTGAGCTTCTAAGGGTCCCTTTGGAAGTGTACACCAGGATAAAGGAGAGTTCCTCGGTGTTCTCTACCTTGTGTGGACTACTTTGAGCAAATACACACTCAACTTACTCATAGCCAACTTGTTGTGTCAGTGTGAGACCTGAACAGTCGGACACCGGAGCACTTCAGCCAGATCTACATCTTAGTTTCCTATGACCTTGGAAAACCCGGTTAACCAATTTGGCCCCAGTTTCTCCCACTAATATTAAGAGGATAATAAGACTATTTCCCATTGGTGGCTACAAGAAAGTTTAGTGAGTACGTATCCAGCACCTGGAGCAGCAGCTGGTTAGAATGTAGAAAGTGCTATATACAATTGCTGTTGTATAAAACAGGGGTTAACAGGAAGCAAGGGTTCTAAATGGGGGGGGAGGGGGAGCCACACTGCCCATCCCCAAACCCAGGTTGGATTCATGTGTTCACTCAAGGATAGACGTCTGTTATCAGAATATGCAAAATGGTTTTATACAAAGAACCTACTCCCAGTGCACAGCTGAAAGACTGAACAAGAGTGTCCAGGGCTCGTTCATGTACTTGAGTTCTAAGACAGCACCGGTGGGGGAAAGCAGAGAAAAAGGGTTCAGCCTGGTAATGGATGAGGGAATTAAAAGGTGGTTTGTAGAACAAAAAGTCTTACAGAATCAGTAAGAATGACAGACAAACAAAACTAGATATTATTAGAGAGCTTAAAATACTAGTGTTAGTCTTCATTAACAAAGTGTTTTTATTTATTTTTTTTTCCTTGCATGTGGATGGTATTCAGTGGACATCAGTAAATGTGATAAACAGTACATAGCCGGTGCTTTCTGGTTTCATGTGCCAAGCTCAGAGCTAGGCCCTTCACATATTTAATCCTGACCACTGTTTTATTACTCTCTCTCTCACCCTACTATGTGATTGTCTCTAATTTAAAGGTAGATGAATGAACAACACAGAGCACATTGTTCTAAACTGCACAGCCAGTAAATGGCTAAGCAAGGATTGGCTCACACAGGTGAACTCCAAAGACCTCGCTCTTGCTCACCACTGTCCTGGTGAAATCAATTGCCTGACTTGTCCACGATGACACTCACTTTTAAAACAATGGGTATTGATAATCCCCGCATCAAAAAGACTGCTGAAATCAATGAGTTGCTGTCTCACAGGATCTGTTTTTCCACTCATGGGATTTGACTCTGTGCTATGGATATTCAGAGGCACTAAACACTACAGATGCTACTCTAGGCTGAGATTGTCCTAGCTTGCCCACTACTGTTTTCCAGCAATCTGCTCTGACTTTGCTTTGAGATACTGTTCTCATTAAAAACTCAAGTTTCTTCTCACCTGGACGGCTCCCGTACCAAGGACTGGCCACCTTTTTCTCCCCTCCTGTCCCCTCTCTGTACATATAACACTATGGTATCCCAGCATGGAATGTTTGTTTCTACTTGACTTTCAAATCTCAGGGAGTGAGCCAGGTGATGGTGGTACCTGACTTAATCCCAGCACCAGGGAGGCAGAGGCAGGCAGATCTCTGAGTTCAAGGCCATCCTGGTCTACAGACTGAATTCTAGGACAGCCAGGGCTACACAGAAAAAAAAAAATAAAAAAAATCTTGTCTCGGAAAACCAAAAACCAAACAAAACAAAAATATCAAACAAAGAGATTTTTCTGCCTTGACTTTATTCTCAGTATAGCCTTATTGAATTAATTAACCAAGTTACCATTGCCAATTGTCTTGGGCCCTTGAAACCTCTAAAAGGAAGAAGAGAGGCCAGGGCAAAGGCCAGATTTCCTCCTGGGTCCTAAACAGTCTTTGAAAGTAGCAAGACTGCTAGATTCTCTTCCAGAAAAGTCTGACCCAAGGCCTTTCTCCATATGGTCTACCACCACCACCAGTAGTTGGTAGCATCTGGGAGCTTGCAATAAAAATGTGTATCTCCCAGACCCACCTTAGCCCTCAGGAATTAGAAATTCTAGGTGGGTCCAGAAACCAGCTTTCATGATTCTTGAAGGCAACTGACTTTGGTACCCTTGAGTTCAGGAGCCTTGGATCTGGAGGGTGGATCTTGGATCTCTGACAGCAGGTGATAAAAAACACAGGCAGCAACATAAATCTGAGTTATGCCAGTCCGTCCCACAAATACTTATGGATGCCCACAAGGGTCAGAAGTGAATGAACTGTTGAAATGAGGCAGAGTCCACCCTTGCCGTACAAATTTGGCAGGTGGTAAGCACCTGAGTATGCCTGGAAGCTGCCCTGTACATAGAGACCTGGGGTTAAACTACCAAGCCTACAGGATTACAAAGGAAGGCCGGAAAGAGATTGTTTGATGTAGATCATACAGATGAGGTGCTTCTGGGGGAACCGTGGTCTTCCTTCATGACCTGTTTTCTCCCAGAAAGAAGAGATTCAAGGCCTACAAGAGCTTGTTTGAAACCTAAAAGTATCCAAATGATAGTTATATGGAAAACAACATTTTCTGACTTCTTCAGTTAGATACATTGTGAGTTGGAGGTTTATTTAATTTATCCTGTTCCATTCAATCATTAGACAATTCTGAGGATGAGTGTGCCAGGGACCCAGTAAGGTAACACAAGCTAGGGAAGTAAGGTAACACAAGCTAGGGAAAACTGAAGGGTTTTATCAGCTGGTGTGACCAACCATGCTGTGCCTCAGGCCCATCTGCTATCCCAGGAGTGGATGGAAGAGGTCATCTCAAAGGCAACTTTGTCTCTGAAGGACAGAAACTCCATGGAATACAGAGGCAAGGGAACTGCCCAGCCAGCAAGCTGCCCCACAAGACACATTCCTCATCATTCCCCGAACATACAAGCATGTAACTTAGGAGCCTCACTCACACACATTTTAGGGAGATTCAAGATGAGTGTCCATGAAAAGTGCAGGTGAATGTCTTGCTTGGTGCTGATATGGACTCCACCATTACAGAAGTGCTATAAATACTGTAATTAAAATTTCACACAACTGAATTTCAACAGAGAAAATGAGCTGGATTTTTTTTTTTTAAACCAGTCTGTGTAGAATCTAGTTACAACGCCGATGAAAAGGATGAAGCTGGCCAGCGGCTCAGCCACAGCCCTTAGAAAGCGTACCACGTGGGCATTTCCAACTCTTCCCCACGCTGCCTGAGGAGGACGCACTCTACCTCCCCCACTACAGCCCATTTGTTCTTCCCGTTCTGTTCAGAGAACTACTCTGGGCGGAAAGATACTGCTTTCTCTAAGCGAGCTTTTTTCCCCACTATGGTTTTAAAATTTGAAACCAGCCAAGTATGTATCACAGACCCAGAATGCTCTGCACCAGAATTATATGTTTGACTTTGTACATGGAAAATATTTGAATGAGCCCCTGCTGATTCCATGCTGCAACCCTTGGAATGCTGCTGCTCTGGGAACCCAGCACCGCTTCCTCTCGACTTGTCTGGGCCCTCCGTTCTGATAGAGAACACTTCTAAATAGATCACGCAGGTACGCTCCATAGAATGGAGGGCCCGGAGAAGTAGTCAAGAGCTTACCCGAGATGGTTAGTAAACAGATGCAGGGCTTTCTTACATAGCTCTTCAATCACTTTAACCCTGTCCTAACAGAAAGCTGGAGGCCAAGGCGATTCAGCTTCTCCCTTTGTCGGGTTGCCCGCCATAAATATGCACCAGTCTGTGTGTGAAAAGCTGAAGGAGGCGGCAAGCTTGCTGGACATTTATCATTCTCTGTTCCCCGCTAACAAGCAAATACTTTAGTTGAATGGGCCATTAGCAATCATTGTCAAATGGAGAATGAGAGGTACTGGGGATGTGACCAGCTTGTAAATGAGGGGTGTCCCTCCTCTTTGACGGATCTCAGCAAACCCAATGGATCGATTAGGTATAGATTCAGAATTAAGATAGAAAGGGAGGCGCAAAAGTGGCGGGCGTTTGGGTCCTTGAGGTGGCATATAACAGTAATGTCTCCCATAATTCTCAGAGTAGTGAGAAAAACAGATCACGACAGCACCTATCTACAGCCCCAAACTAAGATCCAGCGTGAGAACCAGGGAGAAAGTTAGAATGATCGTTATTATCTGCATGGAAGTAGGTTTAGAAGAGGCTTTCAACCCTCAAGCTCCTGTTAAACAGCTCCCAGGTTCCATGTGCAAATCACCAACAAGACCCACGCCAGGAAGAAAGCCCTTGTCCTGAAGAAATAGTGACACTTTCTTAAAATGCCAAAAGATGATGATAAAGCAAATATTTCCTTTCTGGTGGCTTGAACCAGTTCTGGGTGTCACTCTGTACCTAACCCAGCAAGGAGTCAATGGCTCACTTTGTCTATTGACTAAAATGGGTAGTGTGGAAGACCAGAGTTAAGTCTAGTTCCCTTACAAGCTGTTGGGGACAGAGGGCAGTGACAGTCAACACCACCAAGAGCTCCTGTTTTTGCCTTTAGTGTGGGTCACCGCCATCATTTTATAATTGTGCCATTCCCACCAGGGAGAATGTCCCAGCCAACTCACAGATAACCAGTCAACAGTGGGTCACTTTTAAAAGCCCGGGACCTCTGGAATTGCAGTTTTGACATACTGGTTAGATTATTTGAATTAAACTAAAATTTCACCCTTTTCAACATTGTAACCTGTTATTTTTCTTTTTTTTTTTAAATTTCCCCAGGGAAGAAAAGACCAACCTTACAGAAGAGCTAGAGGCCCAGGTAAGTACCCAAGCTTCTCTTTGCCTTGACACTGCAGAGATACAACACCCCCCCAGGGGGCGGGGGGGATGGTGGCTAAAATCAAAAGCCCTCTGTTTTCTTTTCAGATAATTCAGGGCCTACCTATCCTCCTTCTGGTCTCTGTTGCTGCCCAGCAGGTCTCTGCCTGAAGCCCAAATAGATGAAGGCAAGGGCGGCTAAGGGAAGTTAATCCTACAGAATGGCTGGCTCTGTCAGGCCAAGAGTTAAGCAGGAAAAGCTTCCAGGCCCTAAGGACTGCAGCGAGCTGTGAGTTTTAATCAGCCTCCATCTCAGTCTATAAAAAGGCCGTCAATGAAAGCTACCTTGGCCATATTATCTTCCACCAATGAGCAAGAACTGTACAGCTCCCCTTCTCGGCTTCAGCCATCCAGACCACAAGTGGAGCTTTCATGATTCTTAATCCCGGTTCCCAAGTCTGTGTGGCTCTCACATAATACCAAACAGCCTGGAGCAAGGGCCTTCTCCCCACACCCTTTTCAGGGACGTGTCATTTCTAACATCTAACATCAAGCTAATCTATATGTTGCCATGGCTTCCCCTTTATCTGCCTTTACATCTTATGAACTGCATGGATTTACCACATTATTTTTATCTGAAAGACAGAAAATGGTGGTTTTATTGCCACACAATCAGATTACTGCCGCTAGCTTCTCTATGCCTTTTTACCATACTTCAATCAAAAGGGATCAGTTTCTTTATGCTCTGCCCTTGATTTACTTTACATCTGTAAAGACGTAGTCTGGGTTGTAATCCCCTTATTAACTATGACCAGGGTTGATTTGCCTAAAAATAAAAGCAAATTGTGTCAGACCCTTTCACTTTGTTTTTGATTCCAAACTACAAAATGGATTACTAAAGAAATCTTCAGAGTTCACACGGCTGGTATAGTGCTGAATTTAAAATGAGAATTAAACAAGTTAAACAGGGGAGCCATGTCAACGGTTTGCATCTCCCATCATGGGAGAAGGGCTGACTGCTTGCTTTTGTATTCTTCGGCTTTACAGAGACAATGAAGCCACAGGAGTTTTCTCCAAGCTGTTCGGAACATGTCTCATTTGCTATCCTTCCTTTTGGGCTGTTCTTATTCCTTGCCTGGCCCCCTTCTAATCCACCCCTTTATGGGGGGAGGGGACCTACCTAGAGAGAGAGAGCTCACTCCTCTCCAGCTTATAGTTCTTCGGGATCTGCATATTTTAATCAAAATATTTTAAACAGCCCAACACTTCTGTCTATGCAGAAGCATAAGTGACCTGAAAAACATGTTCTTTATGCCGGCAGCAAAGACTGGCAGTAACTAGAGACATTTTAATGATCTTAATGTCCAATCTGTAATCATATATTTTAAGAATAAAGTTTTCATTAGAATGCCAAAGAAATATTGTTCCTTAAAACAATTCTTTTCCCAGGGTCTACAATCTATACATGCTGCTCCCTGCCACTCCCACGTCTATGACGATGCCCTGCGATCATGCTTGGGTCTGGAATAGTCTCCCATTCCTTGAATGTCTTCTGAAATGCTGCTTCAAGTCAGGTGTCAGATTAAGCTCCTGAGAGCAACCCGAAATATTTTTAGACAACAAGGATTTAGTTACTCCAGTGCCCACAATGCTAGTCTGAAAGGAGGTTATCCTGTGGACCCACCAACAAGATTTGTCTTAGTAAGTGGGAAGAGGTTCTAGGAAAGCTAATAAACCTGCCGGTTCTCCAGCAGGTGACTGAAAACCATTCCAACACACGTTCTTAGGTGGTCCCTGGGGGTGGTTAATTCACCTGCCTTCAAGCTCCAGCTACCAAGTCAAGAACCACTGGGGTCATTTGCATTTCTTTGCATTAGTAGGACAAGTGTCAAGAGCTAAGCTTTGTCAAAGATTTAAAACCAAGTGCCCAGCAAATCATCTTAGCTTCAACCCTCCTTGTGGGGCTGGAGTGTGTAATTGCAGGAGGTTAAGAAGTTCAGCCTGACTCTCAGATTCTCATCTGAAAAGGCATCCACGTTTGTCTTTGTGCTCTGCCCGGCTCTGCTGTGGAACAAGGACAACGAACGCATAACCTATAGTTTATCATCCTGACAAAACATGTGAAGAGTGTGGATGTGAGACAGTACCAATTCCAACCCCTAGCGCTTTGTGGTTTGCTATTTTTTCCCCCCTCTCTATATTAAAACCAACAAGATTGGCCCAAATGCAAACTGTGGGGCATAGTTCAAGGGGCTATTCAATCAAGGCTGAATCTGCATTTGTTTATCTACAAAAATAGGAATTTCAGACACAATAGAAGGTAGGCTGGCATATATGTGTTATTGACTGGTTATTTAAACAGTGCTATCCATTGTAGTTTAGTTTATCAATCTGACAGGCCTGTATTTATTCAGAGCCCGACCAGGGAGAGGCCTGTGTTGCAGGTTATCTGGATATTATCCAGCCATTCTTTTGTATCAACTCAATCCATTTCAGGAATTCAGTATTATGTGTGGAAAAACATTGCATGGGAAAAGCACAGTGCTTTGTAAGTTAACCAGTATGTAATACTTATAGCATAAAAACCCCAGACATAAATTAATACTGGAAGGAAATATTCAAGGGTGTAATTTATTTTAGAATACGATGCCAGTGTAGAGTTGTTAATCCTAAGTGAAATTATTATTCATCAAAACAACAACAAACTTTATTATGGCTAAAACCCTATACTGGGGAGGGGGAATTCTACTGAAATGTTAATTAAAGAGAGGGTTGCCAGGCTTTGCTCCTCCTTCCAGGACTTAAAAATAGTTGAAAAATGACCTAAACAGCACCAGCATCTTCAGATACAATGTGACTAATCTGACAGGGCAGCCATATAATCTTTGAGTACACAGAACTTCTGATTATTACATAAACTCTCCAGGATGGGATGGCAGGCAATGTGATTAAAGTAGTTATGGAGACTTTAGTTTACAAAGGGTTTTCTGGGCTCTACATGCACACAGCTGCTGCATGCTCCCTGTGTCGACCACCTGCTAAAAAGGCTGACCCCAGAATGAAACAAATCTAATTACCAATGCCTGTTTCGTGACAAGTGACTTGTCCCACAATTCATGCAAAGTGAAGTGAAGCTTCCAAGCATCTGATTACCTACCTGCCACATTTTATCTACAGAAACTTTTCTCTGGAAAAGTGAACAAGGGAGGCGATGCCAGGCATTTAAAAACTAAAAAAGATTTTTCTGTGTGTGTTACTCTTCCTAGGAAGAAATCTTTCTGATCTCACAGACAGCATTCAGTCACAGGCTTTCCAAAGACTTCCAGGCATCCTCAGGAAAAATTCTAAGGCATTTCATTGTGGAGGCCAGGGAGTAATCACACCAACTGCACCGTACAGGGAGGCCTGCTCCTCCAAAACCCAGCGCCCTAGCAGCTCTCTATACATCTGTGGCCACAGCTTGGGAAAACTATACAGTTGAAGATCAAATAGTGAATAAATGGAAATTAAGTCACCGCTCCCTCACCTAACACGTTTCAAATCGAAGACATTATTCTCCAGGTGCTAGGTGAGTTTGGTGGTGGTGGTGTTTAAACAAATCGGTATTTCTAATCCTTCCGAACAAAAGACAGTTACGTTGCCCAGAAGGGGTTCAGGAGAATTTCCTTAAATTAGATTTAAATATAAATATTAAATCCGGACTGGGGGGTGGGGGGAAAGACAACCTCCCAAAGAGAGGTTGTGAGTGAAAGTGCAAAGTGGAGAGAGGCAGGCAGCCCGGGAAAGGGAGGGGGATGGGCACGCCCATAGCTAGCATTCGGCAGGGAAGGGTGACCTCTGTAGGCACCTCGAGCCTCAGCAGCAGCAGCCACCACCAGGGCCCTAGTCTGGGTGGCGAAGGCTGCGGCGCTCAGATTCCAGCCAGGCGCCTTCTGGCATCACCAGGTGCCTGTAGATCCCGTGTGGCTGCAAAGATACCACGCCAAGAGAGATACCACGCCAAGAGAGCAAATGCAACACCTTGCTTTAAAAACAAACAAACAAACAAACAACAACAAAAATTCTTTAACAGATCAAGACTACACTAGAGGGGACCTCAGTAACTTTGAAACAAGGGCCTACGAGCATCAGGCAAAAAATGTTTTGGGTCATTTACAACTGTAGATTTTTTTTGTCCTTTCGTAGGGAAACGTGTTTGGTCAATTATGTTGATGACTTTGAAATTTACCACTTTCAAGAGAGTAGGCACAATTCTTTGCGTATGGGGTAATTCATAAACAATTCGTTCCCCTCTACTCTGAAGCCATGCACCACACGCTCAACTCCAATTAGGCCATTGATTTTGTTTCTAATCTGAAAGGTCTGACTCCAGCCCGGAGGAAGCCGCGTCTCCACGCTCTCCTAGGGCTGAGTCCAGAATTCCGCACAGCACTTTCTGGCGGCGGTTGGAAAATGAGGTAAGAGGCAGCACCCAGGCGCGGTTACTGGGGCCATAGCTGCGTATACCAAGGGATAGCTAACATTTTCGAAACGCGGAGCGCACCCTGGGAGCCCAGACCTGAAAGTTAGTCTCAGGCCTGGTTTTCTCCCGACTGTGCGCTTTGCTAAAGCAAGTCTGATCAAGGGACTCCCGATTCCCCAAGTGCAAAGGCTGCAGCGTTGACTGGATAGGGCCCTGAAGGCGTCGTTAAAATGAAGCCACTTAAGCGGACCGAGCGGCACGGGAGCTAAACCACCAGTTCCGACGCGAAGGGAGAGGCCGACATGCAGAGAGCTCGCCGCCCGAGTTCTCTGGCCGAGCCATCGAGCTCCCCGCGCACATTCGGGCTAACGAGGGTGCTAAGGCACCCCGGCTCAGGAACGCCCCGGGCCCAGCGTCCTTTCCTCAAAGGGACGCTCCACTACCTAAGACCTTCCATTCTTGTCGCCTTCTCGCTGGGCCCCGACCCGTGGCTCCCGCGCTCCTCCCAAGCGCAGCATCTCTGCCTGTCCCCGGAGCCCGCCAGTGTGCATCTGTAGCCCCGTTAGTGGCAACGTCCTCCGTCCTCGAAAAAGAAGAGAGGGCCGGGTAGCGCCACCAGGAATCGTTCCTGACATGCCACCGAGTCGCCAGGGCTTTGGGACCCCTAGAGCACTTGAGGTTGGAGCCCCAAGAAGAGTACCCTTGGAACCCGCGCTCTCAAGCTCAGCCGGTCCCCACCTAGAGAAATATGGAAGGGTGGGGGGTGGGGGACAGGAGCCCCAGGTTCTAGAAACAGGCTCCAAGGCCTCGTCCCGCCCGGACTATACGGCGTACCCCCCGGCGCCGGCCGAGGGCACCGCGGAAGAGGGAAGGATCGTGGACGCCACTTACTTGGAGTTCGAGGAATTCCAGTAGATAGGCTCTAAAACTATCGATCTGGAGATCGCAGTTCTGCACAAAACCATCAAAAGTCCCCAACAGTACTTCCACACGGAGTCCCTCCTGGACCGGGCCATGGCCATGGCCAAGCCGCTCCCAGTTCTGCGCACTCCGGGACGCGATGGGGCCGGCCGCGGGCCGCGACCCCCAATCCTCCGGGGCGGACGCGCCGCGCCGCTCCCGCGGTCGCCGAGGCCAGGTGCGCTCACCCTGCGGGGCCCTCAACGCGCGGGGTGGGGTCGAACGCGCGGAGCGCGGCGGCTCGGCGGACTCGGGGCTCCGGGGCGCCGCGCCGGACGCAGCTGGGACAGCCGGCTCCCGTGCGGCTCCAGGGTGCCGGGCCAGCCGCGGAGGGCGGGCGCGGCGAGGGCACTGGGCCGGGACAAAGGCCCGCAGCGGAGAGACGAGACGGTGTGAGGTGGCGGGTGCTGCTCCCCGAGAGAGTTCTCCTGATTATAGATCCAGGACAGCGGGCAGTGGCCCGGGCAAGCGAGCGCCGTGTCGGCGCGGTTCCATGTCCTGGAGCGCAGAAAGGGCGCCTCCTGAATCCTCACAACTCGCGGCCGCTAAGCAGTCAGAAGAGCACTGGGACCCCCGCAGGCGTCTGACGCGCGCGGGCCTTTGTGTGCGGGGAGGGCGCCAGGACCCGCTCTGCGCGCAGCTCCGCGATCCGACCGGTGCCTCTGTCCCCGCCGCGGAGAGTCAGCGCGCCGAACGCGCTGTCAGAGCACTATAAACGCGGGGCCCCGCCCAGTCGCACACAGCTCATTGGCTCGCCGCGCCCCGAGCGCGCGCTGATTGGGCAGCAATCCCGTCCGTCTGCCAACCCTACCCGACACTGGGCACCCAGAGGTAGCGCGCCCCTGACAGGTGAGCCCCGCCTATGGGATGAGCCCGGTTGGGCGCCGGGGACCGCGCGCTAGTGTGGCCCCGCGAGGCGCAGTGCACAGGGCTGGCTGCCTCTTAGCAACTCGTGCCGGCAGGGTCGCTTTGGCCGGCAAGCGCCTGAGCTGGCGAGTGACCTCGCTAGGATAGGACGAGACTTGGTGAACGGAGCGTTCCGGCGTGTGGCGCTCGCTCCCCGCCGCCCCCCGCGCCTTCCGCGCCCTGGTCCTTCGCGGATTCCTTTGAGCCTCTAATTGAGGGCCTTCTAGCTTGATTCTGGCACCAAGTGATCCCGTCCGGTCCGACACAAGTCAAAAGAGACTCCCGCGAGGCTGCGAGCCTTGGCATCCCACAGGCAGTGCGAGTCCGCCTGAAGCCCATCCCAACCCCGAGCCACAACTCCGTGCGCCTGCTCCCTTTCCAGTCCTTTCCCCGCAAGAACATCGCCTTCAAAGCTCCACTGCCAACGTCTGAGTGCACTTTTCTTCACTAGCTCCTGGGAGACCCCGCGACCCCACAGTGGCCAGGAAGTTAGGGGTGACCCGGACGACTATCAGTCAGAGAAGTGGCAGTTGTGATTCTTGGTTTCTTGCCCAAGACCGATTTTGAGAAGCTGCACTATGGCTGTGACTTCTACGGATCCACAGCGCCCACTAGCGCCCACTTTTGCCCCTCCGTACTTCAGAACAAGCCTAAAAGCTACCGATTAGACCTTAAGGATCCAGATACTCCCAAGTCACAAACACAAGATGCCCGGTAGCAGGAGAGCACAGTAGGTGGAAGGCACAGTCCCATGTACAGCCCAAGGTCAAACAAAAATTAACCACGTCTGTTCTTAAAACGCTGTCCATCAATACCAGAACTTCTTCAAATGGAACTAAGCAGTTTCCACACCGATATCTATAAACACAAGTCCCACGTAGCTGTATGAACACCCGATTTAGTTACTAACTAGGTCCCCACCCCACCTCCATCCTTTAAAACAAATTTCGAGCTTTAAAAGTGTTGACTTTCAAAAACTTTAATGTAAGTTAATGTGTACTGCAACTAAGAGTTAGTTTGGAAAAACGCATCTAAGACCAAAACACTAGAATACAATCGCCAAAATACAGCTTTGAGAAAACCTTTTCTGTATTTTTAAGTATGCCTTCAATGATTGGGGGAGGGGTACTGAGATGGGATTCACACTAGGCTAAACAAGGGCTAGACACACACACACACACACACACACACACACACACACACGGAATGTTTTTTTGAATTTCCTGACTGAAAAACTGACAGGCGCTGCTATTTGACCTTTACAGAAAGAGGAAAAGGGGGCACTTGTTTTTGAAAGATCTCACTTAAGAAATTCATAGAAATTTAGTGTGAAGTTAGAAGGTTTTTAAGTCATGGTCTGAAAGGTGGCTCAGTATGTGTTTAATTTAAGTTGTGACCTCTTAGCTCCCCATACATCGTCTCTCTGGTAAACTAAAGGAGGAAATTTGTAATGTCTGAAAATAACCCAGCTTCTAAAAATACCATTTTTAGTAAGCCAGATATTGTAACATCCAAAGCATTTTACCTTGGGGTAAAAAGTATATGTAAATATATCTTTTTTAAAAAAAATCACATACATAATATTCCTACTTTTAAATGTGACTTTTAAAGAGGACATGGAGTTAACCTCAGATACCTGTGGTAAGCAGATACCTCTGAGCACAAACGTCCAGTAACTACACACTTAACATTCTGGTCCTCAATTGTTTATCCAGTCATTTGGAGAATTAAAACATAACCTCAAGCCATTCATATTTAATATTACATGTCATTATCCCAGGCAAAAATGTCAGTGTTTTAAACGAAAGGCAATCACAGAAGAAATTCTAAAGCATGGCCACACCAATCACACTGTAATGTCTCTGATTACTACTTCAAATTCTTGGGTTTGTTTTGAAAACAGGACACAACTCTATGCCAAAGGACAACAAAGTACTTCAGCAGAGGAAGTCACCGATTTCTAAAGCTAAGGATGTTTCTCAGTCAATAGACTTGGGAATTTTAAAAGTACAATCTATTACAAAATATGATTTTTTTACCCAGCAGAGCTGAGTTTCAGAAAGAACAATCCATTAGCCACCAAAATTGTACCATACGCCATGCCTTAAAGCCAACACTAACCAGTCTGGTCCTCAGACTGTTCTGCAAGTCCTTGATTTTGAGGGGAAAGTGTGACCACATTCCTTAGAATCGGTTGCAGTCAACTGGCTCTAGTTCAACCTTTTCCTGTGTGTTTTAATGGAGAAAACTTCGAATGCAGTAATGGCACTGTATTTGTATACTGTAACCAGTGCAGGTAGTAGGAAATGAAGCCTGTTTCCTAATGTGAACTGAGAGATCTAGAGGCCCATGAAGGCCCACCTAGCAAACTGGGTTAGGTATTCTGGTGGACAAAGTCCAAGTGGACAACTGCCTTACTCTAAACAAGGTCTGTTTTATGAACAGATTAGGTATTTGGTTAGCAACATGCAAAGTCAAATGCCACTGCTTGTAACCTACAAATGGAACCACTGAGGGCAATACCTCAGTAATAGGGAAAGCTCCATGTTAAAAAAAGGCCCAAGAGAACCTAGAATCATCCAGTCTCATGCTTAATTCCCCATCTGCCAAATGATCCAACGTGGCAGCCATTTGCCCTAGGAGAACCAAGGACCACCCATATGTATAGTGAAGAAACAACTTTCATTCTAATCCTGCAGGTACTGAGATATTTAACAGAATATGATTGTATGAAACTGCTAGGTCATCAAATTGCATTGCTCTTTAATTTACTGGGTTCAAATGAAGTTAAAGTATGAAAAAATACAATCATTCCCACATTCTCCAGGAGGAGCCATGTTCTTTTCAAATAGTGCTTGTCAATCCAATGATGACTGGAGTATAAAAGCTTTATCTCTACATTTTTCAGAGAACTTTAGTACAAAGAAAACAAGCACTTGGGATTTGCTTTAACAGATGGGGCTGAGGGGCTCTCACCACACTGAAATCCTCTGAACTCTGACCTGCTCTGCTGCTGTCTCAAAGTATCACTTTCTCCAGTAACTTCACTGTACACCATACAAGGAGAGCGACTCAATCATGCCAAACAAACGGTAACTGGCTACAAACGTGTGGTGCTATGCGTCAGCCAGTGCAAACCTACATTAGTGTGACAGTGTCCTGCACCAGGACAACTCAATTCTAAAACCATCAGCATACACTTCACAGATGGCAAGGGAATCAAGACCAGTTAAGTGGCGGTCCAACAAGGCTTACTACTAGAGAACACCCATCTGAAGTCTCCCTTTTAAACCTAATAGCAAGTATTTACAATAATTTTGAGCAGGTGATTAGTTCAGCATCTCGAATGGCCAGTAATGCAAAGTGCACCAAAGGCTCTAGATGGAAAGCAACTGAACTGAAGTCAACTGTAATACAAGAAGCTTGAGCTAAGAGCAGCATGGGGAATGTTCAATAACAAACTGAGGATCCTAAATAAAGCATGATTCACAGACACTAAGTGAAATGATGGTACTAGACTCCATTTATTTTACTTAAACTTATAAGAAGATATTAAAGTATTACTATATTGGAAAGTGGCCACATGCAGGCAGGCGCACACGCACACACGCGCACGCACACACGCACGCACGCGCGCGCGCACACGCACACACACACACACACACACACACACACACACACACACACACACACACACAGCTAGAGACATATACCAGTACAATGAACTGACAGGTCATTATTCAGACAGCAGCAGTGAGCTCATTTACTAGATCCTAAAGTGAACTAAAGGAGTCCTCATGTAGGTTCATGTAGGTTCCCTTCCCCTATTTGAAGCATTAAAGAGTCCTCACACCAAGCTAATTTAAAGGTTTAGTTTATACCGTTGAGATTTCTGCAAACTCCACAATATTAATGGCAATGAACTACAAATTTTAAATACTATAATAAAAATAAACAGTCAATAATTCTATAATGCATCAGGAATTTCAAGTAACTCAAGAAAACAAAACTGAAGTAAAAGCATATTTATATTTAGTAAGTTAGGGAACATCTGAACTGCTGAGAGCGGGAAAGATTAGCTTTTATAGTATGTATACAAAAGCAATGGAACAAATGAAGACACAAACTACTACATTGTTGTAGCACTGTAAAAGCTGGGTGCATTTTATTGACAATGACATCCTCTTTCCTATAGCCTGGCACACAACAGTAATCAGTTACTAAGCACAGGAACAACCTAGTATATCTCAGAGTCTCCAACAGCAGACACTCCATCACTTAGCAACTGTGATTTCTTGTCACATGTGGCAGAAAAAAACTGAGTGACAGGGTAAAGGCACGAAAAGGCTGATCTCAGTATCTGGAGCCCAGGCTACTCTTCAGATAGTGCTTAGAACAAACACTAGCAGAGCAAAAGCAGCTTTTAAATAACATGTCCAAAACTTGAAGATGCGACTGAGAGCAACAATGACTCTGAATTGAGCTAAGCTATGTTAAGAGACTTAGTTTTATAATCTATTCAGATAAATGAAGCAGACGTGTGGTTAAGAGTACTAAGGTATCCTGTTCACTAAGACCTTCACACTATATACCTCATGCCTACTTAAAATTTTATCTTTAAAGATATTAAAATGATTTCACTCTTCTTTACCACAGTGAAGAGTTGAAACTAAAGCAACAGCAGTTTCCAAAGCATGCAAACACAAAATAATCACCAATTATTCATCCCAAGCAGCATTTTCAGTGAAAAGAATGATGTCTCCAGGATCCTTTTCTCCACTATGCCATGCCTACACACCTCAGATAGCCTTTCCTTGAGTGTTTTAATGCTAGCCAACTTCAACTAATAAAAGATGAAATGAGACACATTCTACTGGGTTATATGTAAGTTTCCAAGTGCAAAAATACTCAAAGCCCAAGCTCCACCCCATTAGTGAATTTAAATGGTTTTATCACCCCCACCCCAACCCCTGCCAACATGCTAGGGTTAAGACTATTTTAGTCATTTTGAACATAGAAAGCCAGGTTCTAGCTGACAGTCCACCCTCACTAAAAGTAACAATATTCTGTAGTTTTAAAACATACCTTTTGTGTTTATTAAGCATAATTTGTTTAATTTCTATAACAGAGGCACAGGTTTAGTGTTTTCGAAAGATAATACTTGATGTTATAATTCTTTATCAGCATAAAGTAGTGTCTGTAAAAATAGCCAGAAAGTACTAATTCACAAGTATATGTGGTGTACATAGAAACCCTGTGAAAGGTATAAACCGGAGGAAATATAGTACAGCTCTAAGGCTTCTAAAAGTAAACCACCCTTCAGACTTAACAGAACTTAAAAAAAAAAAATTGCTTAAACATATGAATTTAAGACTTTACTTTATTCAGCAAAATCATTTATTTACAGTGGGGAATGCTGGTTTGATTTTGTCAATGAAAGAAACAAAGTCCGACAGAGACAACACTGCACTGCAACTTATTTCTGTAGCAGGTGACCAACTGTTTCCTTACCTGTTGTCAGGAACTTCAAGAGCCACAGCATCACAAGGACACTGCTCTAACAACACACCACAGGTCCAGTAAAACCCTGGGAATTTTGCAATGCAATTACCAACTTTTTCTTTTTTTATAAATGCATAAAAAAACAAAAAGTCAGCAAAACCAGCATTATGACATAGTAAACAGAGTATAACTCCGAAGTCAGTGGTCAGTGAACACCTTACCAGACCAGCTAGTCACCAAGTGACCCGCTTTTCAGCAGACCCAACCAGTACAGAATCTCAACAGGTGCAAAATACACCACTTCTAGAAGACAGCAATGATCTGATAAGGACTTGACTTAATGGAGGAAAAGAGGGAAAAATAAAGGGATTGCAGAGCATAGCCCCTATTAGAACAAGCTAACTTTCCAGATTTTCCAAATTAAAAAAAAGAAAAGAAAACAAAAAACAAAAAAAACCACTTCAACATGAAGCTACAATACGAAGTTTTTTCATTTTTCTTTGCAAAAAGTTCAGAGTTTGCCATTCAATCCTGGGTTTTTAGTGAGAAGGACAGTTTTGGCCTGGACTTCCCCTTGCCCAGGATAATTTTTTGTTCTTCTTTTTGTTGACGCTGTCGTTCTTGTTCTAGTTTCATCCTTTCCTCATGAATCTTTCTTTGTTCTTCAACAATTCTCAACTGTTCTTCAGCCTGAAAGTTAAAGTAAAAATAAGATCCATCAGTCCTGTCTCTCAGTATCTTCCGGCTACCAGGTAATAACTTACAAATCTAAACATACAGAGACCAGTAGAGAATAACAGTTAAGAAAGGAATTATTTAATTAATCCTACATATTTTCTCTATTTAATTTATTTAAAAAATGTGTTTTATGGACTTCATGCCTTGATCACACACTTGATTCTGTCTTGATATACCATCAAGATTAACCCATTATCTAAAGCCATCACACAGACTTAGTCCCAGATATGGTATCTACTCAATTACTGTATTTATAATTAGACATATACAAGAATTGTAGTTAAAAATTCCCACTATGTTTCTATATTATTAAGTCAACAGTAACCAAGAATTTAGCCAGGCAGTGGTAGATCTCTGAGTTCAAGGCCAGCTGGTCTACAGAGTATTCCAGGACAGCCAAGGGCTACACAGAAAAACCCCATTTGGAAGAATAAAATTAATTGTTCTAAGACACAGTTTCTTGTAGAAGAAAAAATTAGCAAAGGTTTTGACCTAGCTGATTATAAAATGCTATCTAATTTCCAATCAGCTGCAGAGTTAACAGCACCTTTGATCTCAAGCAGCTGACCTGCCACCTGCACAGCTCTTTACAGAATTTCCTTCATCGCCATGCAAAGTCAAGCTACTCTCCCAACTATCCTACTAACACCTTCTCTTAAAGGACATTAGGAATCACTTGGCTGGTAATTCTGGATATTATGGTGGGAATGACACCCAAAGGGTAAAAGACAGGGACAGTGCCATGATAGCCTGCACAACAAAGAATCAGCACCTTTAATTTCAACAGTGTCATTAGATAGGTTGTTTTAGCCCTTGAATATTTCCATCAGTTACCAGCACATTCTCCCATTTTTTTTTCTCATCTGACTTTGACCTAAAACATGCACTGTCCTTTGAGCCCCTCCATTTCCTTCCAAAGTTACATTCGCAGTCACTGCTTCTGCCTCATTTTACTTAAAGCTGTTTTTAAGCTGGTAACCAACAATAAATCCAGTGATTTCCCATTATTTGATTACAACTTTCTGTCCCCTCAAGTCTATCTTCATCCACACAGTGTCTTGTATACAAATCAGTAACATTCTCTGCTCATCACCACTCCTCTGGCCTCACAGTACTATTTTTTCAAGTAAAATGCAATGTAGCTAGAGGCCTTTGGCACAGGATGGAAATGACTATTACTGTTATGGAACACAAAACATGAAATTGTGTCCTGTGGGCATCAAAATGGCAGTAGTGTTGTAGTGTAGGCCTGTAAGCATAGCTACAAGAGGAAAATGGGAGGAACTTAGCAGCATTCAAGGTGGGCCAGATAAAAACTCCAGAGCCATGATGGCCACTGCATTCTCTGTCCTCCTTAGGCAACTGGTAAACCACCAACTGAAGCGATCCAACAGCCTCCAAACTCTACAGACTCAGTATGTAAAATACTCCACCCTTTCTTAAAATAAGCCCATCCTTTGAGAGTTAAGTTCTTTTTTCCCCTTTCCTAACTAATTGTTAAGATCACATTTATTTAGTCAGAAGACAACTTACAGGAGTCACTTTTATTCTTTCCGTCACAAGGATTCTGAACAGACAAACTCAGATCACTGGGCATGATAGCAAGCACCTTTACCCATCTTCTGGCCACTTTTTTTCATTTACTTGAGAAAGGGTCTCAAACCATAGCCCAGGCTGACCTCAAACTCATGGTAATCTGATGGGAGCACTGTGATAACTCCTAGGCTTTGTCCTGCCCTGCTGTCCCCTGAAACAATCCATCAGCTGGCTCATGACCAAGCTGTCCACTCTTCTGCTCTCTTTGGCTTTAGGTGTATTTTCATCTCCACTGACATCACACTAGTTAATTGGTACACATTCTCTGTGCACCTAAAATGCTGAGACTGTTCCCCTGTACACAGTACTGAGGGACCCCTTTGCCTTCAAATTCCCAGTGATCTCTATGAAGAAAAAAAAATACTGCTTAACTTCCAAAATTACCATGTCCTGTAAGTGGTAAGACAGCCACTAAAAAATTACCTTCAATTCACTATCTTCCCTAGATTTATCAATGATCACAACACAAAAAGAATGATGTATCTGGGGCTGAGGAGATGAATCTGTGAATGAAACCATTGATGAGGACTACAATTCAGATTCTCAGAAACCACATATAAATGCCAAACAGGTGTTGCAGAAATATCTGCAACAAGCTGCCTAGTTCATCAGGTTAAGTAGAAGACACCCATGTTAACTTCCGACCTAAAACCTTCATGCTAACTATCCATGTCAAATAAACCACCTATCTGGGATGCCAGCGCTAGAGACTGAGCCAAGGTGTATCTAGTAAAAGCTTTCTTCCCATGTGTGTATGCACTTGTGAAGCCTTTGGCTATTTAAACACTCAGACTCAATCCTACCTCAGTTGAGCCTATGAAAGCATTAGGATCTTGTGAATGAGTAGAAAAGAACAGCATTATTCCACGGAAACCCTTTAACATCACAGATATAATTTCCGATCCCATCAGTGTATGACTGACACGCTGAAGAGCCGCTAGGTTCAAAGTTACTTTATTAAAATTTACTCAACTATTTCAGTTTCTGGAATTTTTCATAAATATCTATAAATGTGCAAAATTTATAAATATTGAATGTATACAAGGCAGGTCAGGCTTGATGCTATCCTCGATGACTTCTTTGCTTTGCTTTTGGGACCCCCTCTCAATGAGCCTGGTTAGGCCTAGAAGGCTGGACTACCACGTCAAGCTAACAGGCCCAAGGATATTCCTTGTCCCCACCTACCCAGGCTGAGATTACAAGCTTGTGCTGAAGGACACGTGTGCTGGGGACCACTTTCAGATCTTCACGCTCACACAGCAAGCTCTTTTCTAACTGAGCCATGTTTCTAGGACCCCAGATTCATAATTTTACAAAAGTATTTACTGTATAGTTTGGAATGATGGCTAAATAACGAAAAAAAAAACAAAACAGGGATGGTAGTGGTGGCTGGAGAGATGGCTCAGCAGTTAAGAACGGTGACTACTTTTCTAGAGACCTAGGCTCAATTCCCAGTAATCTATATGATAGCCCACAACCACATAACTCTATTCCCAGAGAATCTAATGCCCTCTTCTGTTCTCCTTGGACACCGAACCTATGTGGTGCATAGACACACATTCAGGTAACCACTAACAGATGTAAATAGAATATTATTTAAAAACAACAAAAAACAGAACTAGGGAGACTGTTCTGGGGGTAAAGTGCTTGCTATGCAAAAATGAGAATCTGAGCTCAGATCTCCAGCACTTGTGTAAGATACTGGATTCACTGGCTGGTCCACATCCAGTGCCATAGGAGTGGAGCTAGGAAGATCTCTGAGGCCCACTGGGCAGTCATAGTCTACCTGAAATGGTTAGTACCAGGTTCTTAAGAGAGTTTATCTCAAGATGATTGGAAAGGCTTACATAAGACACTTAATATCTACTTCTGGTCTCCTCGTGTGTGCCCATAGATGTGCACTCATGCATGCACACTTAAAATAAAACCATGACATATTTATATATGCTTGAACATGCAGTCTAAGCACTCTGGAAAAACAAAATCACAACTTGAATGTCTCCTTTGAAGGTGGACAAATTAAGGTTTAGACAGAGGAACTTAATAACAAAGCAAAAAACAAGACTTTAAATGTGATCACATTTAAGGCAAAAATTTTGCTTTAGCAACTCATACTGTACTGAGCTCAAGTGTCAGCTTCAACAGTCCACGGTACAAGGCACCTTGTGAACTGCTATACTACAAGAGGACTGCCATATCTCAGGATAACCTAGCAATAGGATTAATCTCCAGCAGCAGACACAGACAATTAGAAGCCTTTCTTTTTCAGTGAATTAACACAGAAGCTGAGCAGGCAAATGCCCTGCCCATGCATTCACATTTCTTAATGTTAGTGCCGCTAGCTTCACATTTCTTGACGAACGGAATCCTCAAACACAAACTCGATGAGCTCACCTTCTTTATTATCAGGCTCCCCAGTGATGGAAAGTTAGTTTGCTATCTAGTCTATCTGTGAGCCTTGCCAATACCTTACTGCTATGTATTTTCCTAAGCCCCAACTTCCTTTAATGAACTTCCCAGCCCAGCCACACAACGTGTCTTCTCCCCTGCTTGCTCCCCGTGTAACCAAAAGGAGTATCAGAATGTGGAAGAAAAGAGCACAATACCCACCTTACCCACAACAGTGGACACCTCTGAGGCCAAGGTTAGTGTCCCCTACACTGCAGTCATTAAGACCGCTGTTTCTAGCCAGTATGCCTAGAACCCTGCATCTCACTGCCTTCAAGTGACTAGTGAAAAGAAGTCACAAAACTAAAAGAATCTGAGTGTAAGGCCAGGTTGTTCCTCCCAGCACCTCCTGCAGCATCTTGTTTATCAGAGCCTACCTACACAACATAATCTGCATTCTTTTTCTTGGACTGTCTAAACTCTGTAACAATCTAAAAGAATGCTTTTTATTCCTAGTGATTAAATTCTGTAACAATCTAAAGAAGAAATACTTTTCATCCATAGTGATGAAAGGGACAAGAGGAAAGAATTGAAGATTGCACCAACAGGCCCCATGCCTTCCAGATTTTAAACCCCCTAAGGTGTAAAATTTGATTGGCTCTCAATTACTTCTAATTCCTGTGTTTATTTTCCTCCCTGGAATATATACACTAATATAAATCTCATTTTTGATATGGGAATGTTTTTTAAAAAATTAGTACCATGCATGGAAAAGCACATCCAGCCTTTAGGCAGTCAAGACAAGTGGTCTTGGATTCAAGGTAACCTTCAGCCACAAGACCCTTCCTTAAGCAAACACACTAAAACTGTTTAAATGCGACATGCTGGTGAAACTTTTATACACTTTTCTCCACGTTTTCATCTACAAGCTTAGAAAAGTAAACAAAACAAACACAGGTGAGTATGGGGTACCAAGCCTGTACACAGGCTAAGACACAAACAAGCCCCTCAGTTATGCTGATCCTGATCTTCCTAAGGAAAATGCTGCCATCTCCTTTAGAGCATTACTCATACCATCTAAAGGAGAACACATGCTCACTGCTTCTGAAACCTTTTCTCCTCAAATTACTTATAAACTCCTAAATCAGTTTGAAACTTCGATTCTAGATACTCCAGGAGATTTTGCATTGCCTAAAATGAGGGTCAGGTGTGAGATTTGAGGAATATTCTCACAGCCTCAAAGGCCCTGCTCTGTAACACTGACAAGAAAAATGTCTTTATGTGCTAACATTTCACATTAAGGGCTGGAGAGACAGCTCAGCAGTGAAAAGTACTTTTGTGTTACTCTTGCAGAGGACCCAGGTTCAAATTCCAGTGACCACAGGGTGGTTCACAACCCTTTATCAATTCAGTTCCTGGGATCTAAATAAAACCCTCTTCAACCAGAGGCACCAAGCATACATGTGATGTACACATATACATGCATATAGAACAAAGTGAATAAATGAAATAAACATTAAAATTAAAAAAAATACAATTTCACATTTTAAAAGAAAACACTCTCTATATAGATATCTCTTTTCATCTATGCCCCACATTCTTTGTCTTGGGGAAACTTTTTCATGTACACTGTTATTTCCTTCTAAATGTCTGCAGCTTCCTTCAAGGCCTAGAGCTCTAGAGCTCCCTGGCACACTCATGTTCAGGTTCCCCCATCTTGTTCCCTCTAGGTCCCACTTGGCAATTTGACCAATTTATCAGTTCTCTCTAAAGCATCTAACTGCTACTCTGTGGACATAAGATCATCTTCTCACTTTGTTTCTCTTCTAGTCACTCCATGCAATGCCAACACATTCGCAAAGATCCAAACATCTGCTTTTATACTGTTTCCAAATACATTAACAGAAGATTAATCAGTGTTTTCTTCCCTGACTTCTCATAGAGAAAACCCACCCCCCCCCATCCTGATTTCTTAGTCACTTCATTTCATATTAAATTACACATCTGGTACCATCTCCTGAGAGGAGTATGCAAAGCACTATTATCTAAACTAGTGCCTACTCTAAAATGTCTAAAGTGAATTTTGGCCTATGTGTGTGTACACACACACACAGACACACTTATACCTTAAAGGTGCTTTCTTTCCAGTTGTGTGATTTCCTGTGTCTACTGTATAAAAAAAATTGTTTAAAAAAAATCATCACAGTCTGCACTGTTTAAAGCAGCACAGGATGAGAGCAGCAGGTCCTCAGTGGCATCTTTGGAGCACAGTCAACTCTCCAGCCTCTGACTAAAGTAAGACTCTGTCCCATTCCAACACTAACCTTTAAGGCCACTATCATCAAATCTCTGTTCACCTTCCCATGAACATTCCCCCTGGACAGACTTCTGTGCGTTTTCAATCTCACCTAGCTGACTTTGCTGTTAATGTAATGCCCTCAAAAACTAAGTATCCTAAACCTCTCTTGCAGCTGTACTAGAACAATAAAGATTGGGGAAATGTAAAAAAGAATTTTATTTCTCAGTTCCAGGTCAGTATTCAACTCAAGATGCTGGTTATCTAGTGAGGAGCCTGTGACTACATCACACTACATGACAAATCAGCATTAAGAGAGAGTAAGATGGACTCACAACCTCAAGACCTAAGTACTTCAATAAAGGTTCTACCCTCAAGATCAAAGTAAATTGCACTTTATAAAGTCTTTCAGTGAAAACAAGCATTCAAACAGCCATCTCCAATTAAGTCACCTGCTACACTGGGACTCTCTCTCCCCACCATTCCTTTCTAGATAATATTCCTTCCTGAGTATCGCTGAGATGGCCTGAGACCTATGCAACAACACATGCAAAAAGCTGTCTAGATGCAAAATCTTCTTGCTAGAGCAAGTTCATCTGTGTCCTTACAAAATGCAAAGGTTTTTGTGTTTGGCTTACAGGCATATGTGTACACCAAAAGTATTTGGTGCCCATAGAGGTCTGAAAAGGTAGTGGATGCCCAGGGCTGCAGTTACAAAGAACTTTAAATGGCCAGGAATTGAACCTATATTCTTTTCAAGTGTAAAAACTGTTCTTGCCTACTGAGTCAACTACCCAGCCCTTCACCTTCTGTGATTATCTTTTGCAATCGGTAGCCTGAGACTCTCCTAAATAACCAAGTGTGCTAATTCCTTTTAAAGGTATTTTATTCTTCAGCCTTCTTTTGCTATTTCCTATGGGAACTTAGCCTTACCTTCTGCACTTGGTTTAGAATCCCTGTGAGTTCTAACTTTCGCATAGCTGTAGGACACAACTTAGCTAGCTAGCTAAGGACCAGAGTCTTCCCTCCAGTTTCAAATAACACATTTTTAACACTCCTGAACACTAAAGCAGCACCTGTAAATAATCTACATTCCTACAGTCTTAAAAAACAGCAACATCTATGTATTTCCTATTACGTGCATCAAAATCTTCCAGTTTCTGCACGATTTCAAGGGAAGCTCAAAGCAAAGCTTTATTCTGGAGTCTAAGTGCATGTGTCTTAGTTAGGGTTTTACTGCTATGAAACGACACCATGACCAAGGACAGCATTTATAGGAGGAGTTGAGAGTTCTATATCTTTTTCAAGGGCAAACAGAAGAGGTCTTCCAGGAAGATAGGATAAAAAGCATTAATGCCCACACCAACAGTGACACACCTACTCCAAGAAGGCTATACCTCCTACTAGTGCCACTCCCTGGCCCCTATGAGTCTATGGAGGCCATATCTACCCATAGCATAATAAAAATAGATTTAGCCCAACTTCCAAAGCCCCCATAGTCTACAACAGTCTCAACAATGTTAAAAATCCAAAGTTCAAGGTCTCTTCTGAGTCATCCAAACACTTAACTGTAATCCCCAAAGCAAGACAGGAGGAAACCAGTTAGGCAAACTCTTTAAACTCTGCATCTCCATGGCTGCTGTCAAAGTGGTACTCAGATCTTCAACTCCTTTTTTAATCTTTGTTGACCACAACAAACTTCTTTCTCCTGGGCTGGTCCCACTCCCTGTTAGCAGCTTCTCCAAGCAGAAAGCCCATGGCTCTGGCATCTCGAAATTCTTGGGGTCTCCAAGGAAACTTCAGTGTTACAGCTTCTCCAATATCTGGGATCCACACATGATCTTCTGGGCTCCTCCAAAGGGCTGGCATCACTTCTCCAGCCCTGCCCTCTGTAACAAGCTCTAAACTCAGGTTGATCCACTCCACTGCTGTTACTATTCTTGGTGATCATCCTATGGTACTGGCATCTCCAATACACTGGGGTCTTCTGCTGCAACTAGGCTTCACCAATACCCTCTTCACCACCTCTCTTCATGGTGCCATGCCAAAAATACTTTGCATGACCCCGTCCTAGGCCATCAGATGCTGTACCTTCACCAAAAGCCTACTCTGGCCTCTTAGAGTACCAAGCCTCAGCTGCTCTCCATGACCACTTCATACCTTCAAAACCAGCACCACCTGCATGACTCTTACACATTCTCAAGTTCACCTGCAGCATGAGGTACAACCTTGGCTATCTCTGGAACATAGCTTTTTTGTGCTCTCAGAAAACACTCCCCAGAAGATTTCACCTCAGTGATGCTCTTCTTAATCACCACTAATTTCTTAAGCTCCAGCTAACCAGCATCAATTGTCCCAGTAGTTAGTCCCTTCTACTTTTGACTCTAAAGCCAGAGTCACATGGCCAAAGCTGCTGAGTTCTGTTGTTTGCTGGGGCTGGAACACGGCCCCTTGTTCTACTCCATTATCAGCAGCTTTCTGTTTTCCAGCTCCTTCACTGCCTAAGCTTGGCTGTCTTGAGACTTGCTCTATAGACAGAACTCCATTCCTGTCTCCTAAACACTGGGATTAAAGGTGTGGCCCACCCAGCCTGTACTTGAACTCATAGATCTGCTTGGCTTTCTCTCCTGAGATTAAAAGCTTGTACTACCATACCTGGAACTAAATTTAGCTGGGTGGGATCTTGCCCCGAGGTCACCAATCCCTTAATTCAATGTAATATCCTTGAACACAGGATTTAGCTCCATGTCACTTCCTGGTGCCCCTTTAATACTCAAACCATATTTTAAATATTTTTCCTTTCTAAGTTTGCTACGCTTGTTCAAAAAATTCTCTTCATGAGACTTAACCAAAGAACAAAATCTGTTAGGCTTTTTTGAGACTTTCTTTGGTAATACATATAAATCTCTTTACTTTAGCCTCAGGTAGACTCTTCAGACAAGGACAAAAAGCAGCCACATTCTTCACCAAAATATTACAAGAACAGTCTCTGGGCCACGTATTAAAATTTTTCTCCTCTGAAACCTCTAGAACCAGGCTTCCACAGTTCAAATTGCCCTCAGCAACAAAGTCTCTTCCATATTCCTACTAGGATGTCACATTAAGCCCTATTTAATGCATTCCATGGCTTTCCAAAGCCAAAGCCTCAAAGCCCACATTCTTCCAAACAAAAGCATGGATGGTCAGGCCTATCACAGCAATACCCCAGTCCCTGGTACCAGCTTCTGTCTTAGTGTTTCACTGCTGTGAACAGACACCATGACCAAGACAACTCTTATAAAGACAACGTTTAATTGGGGGCTGGCTTACAGGTTCAGAGGTTCAGTCCATTATCATCAAGGTGGGAGCATGGAAACATCCAGGCAGGAGGGTATGGTGCAGGAGCTCAGAGTTCTACATCTTCATCTGAAGGCTGCTAGGAGAAGACTGGCTCCCAGGCAGCTAGGATGAGTCTTAAAAGCCCATGCCCACAGTGACACACCTACTCCAACAAGGTCTCCTGACAGTGCGCTAGGCCAAGCACACACAAGCCATCACAACGTTTTTCAGAAAGCACTCCCTTCGAAGTGTCAGGAGGCCCTTGAATGCTTTGGCTTCTGTTGCCTCCAGGGGCGACATCTTCTAACCACATAAATCCACTCCTTTTTATTTTTAATGGAGGTAAGATCCCCCCTAATACACAGCCCCGAATGTCCTGGAATTGCTATGCACTACCATGCACAGGTAAAGACAACATTTTTTTGGAAATCTCACTCTGCTCTGTCCTCACTTCAGTTTCTCTGATTTATGTCATGAAGTTAAAGAAAAATCTCCCTCTACCTTACTCTTAAAAAAACACATATGATAATATACAAGAAATATTGAGAATAATCTTATTCTCATAACTCAATCACACCAGCAAAAAGCACTCCACTTTTTGACCATATAAAGCAAAATCCAAACATTCTCAGGACTAGGTATGGGGGAAGTATGAATTTCTGAGTCTACTATCCCATGCATTCAGAAATAAAATAGAAGTCTTTTCAGAGCAAAGTGAGCAATAATTTATAGTTAAGTATGTACATCTTTTAGACTTTCAAACATGGAATTTTTAACCTCTTACACAGTGATAAACTCAAAAGGGTAAGAATTAACCTGTTTCAGTATTAAATATCTGTCAACATGTACTTTGCACTGATTTCAAACCTTGAAGAACACCCACCTACTGAAAATTCATTATCCTAATGACTGCTAGCTTCAGTGATACAGAGATGGCTCAGATCAATCTCTACACTGCATGGGCACTAGACAGGCATAGGTGGATGCTGTGTTGCTTCCTGGTAACCAGTCAGAATACATCCCTCCACAGTAACATCTAAACTCTGCTGGTAACATGCCTGTAACACTGCACACAGGAGTTTGAGTCCAGCCTGGGATACAGAACTGAGATCTAGCTCAAAAAGAGCAAAACTAGAACACAAAATTCTGCTTCCTTTTAACACAATACCTTACATCTTTACAGGCACAGCAGGCAAAACCTGGAGAAGACATCGAATAAAAAAAAATTGTTTTAAATGCTTCTTTAAAAAACAAACTGGGCTGGAGAAAATGCTCAGTGTGGCTGCACAGCACTAGGGTTGGAGTCCATCTCTCTATCTTCATGGGAAAGTAGGTCCTGGGAGTATACATTCATCTGAAACTGAGGAGGAGGGTGGAGGCAGGCAGATCCCAAGAGCTTTACCCAGCCAGTCTGCTAAAACGATTAAGCTCCAGGTTCTGTAAAACCCCATCCCAATCAAATAAAAAACAAAAAACTACAAGTGACTGAGGGCTGGGCGGTGGTGGCGCACGCCTTTAATCCCAGCACTTGGGAGGCAGAGGCAGGTGGATTTCTGAGTTCGAGGCCAGCCTGGTCTACAGAGTGAGTTCCAGGACAGCCAGGGCTACACGGAGAAACAAAAAATAAAAGTGACTGAGGGAAACAAGCAGCACAACCTCTGGTCTCCACCGGCGCATGCATATTCAAACACACACAGAACAAACTAAAATTCTGCATTAATAACTCTAACTATTTTAAGATAGTTGCTTGTCAATTCAAAGTCAAAAACTAGGAGTGTACCTGCTCAATGAAGCCAGCTCACATTTGGATTTTGTGATTTTCATAATCAGATATGTATGTTAGTTACTTGTTTTTTTAATTAAAAAAATCTCGTGAGAAAGCAATGCATAGACTAGAGTTAACAGTGGCTTTCACAAATTTCATCTGACTAAATCTAAAATATCCCTTTTTACCCCATATTTAACTGTTACCACAGGGGTGCAGACTATAAAGTTAACTGAAAGGATGACTTAAATGCATTTTCCTTGCTAACTATCTTTATTCAGCTGCAAAAATAAAATGCATTACTTATATAAAAACACAAAACAAAACGTATAAACTGAAGAAAAGGTGTAAAGTTATACTTAGAAACACCAACTAAAGCAACACATTGGCTTATCTTTCTGTGTCTTAAAAGGTATGCATATGCTTTTTGTGAGCTAATGACCAATTATAATAGCAGATTTGCATCTGGCTACGTTGTACATTATGTCTCTCCTGTTCAGAAAAACTGTCTGGAAAAAAATAAAACCTCATTTGACTGGACAGATTTCACTCTTAAGAGAAAAGTACTGTGTGCAACTGCAGTTTCACATGTAAAATACATTTTATTTTATTTTGTAAAATACATTTCTGGAAGCAGAATTTAAGGTTTGTGGTATATACCTATGTATTTAAGCATTTTCTGAACCTTGCACATTCCCGTCTAAATCTGCAGGATCACCATGTAAGTGCTTCCTTCCGTTACTCTATATCTTAGTCAACACAGAGTATCTCCTAAAGAGTAAAAAACTCCTAATTTAGTCAGGTGGTGGGTAATAGTACCTGACTTTAATAGTCTTTAATACCAGCATTCTGGAGGCAGAGAGGGCAGAGAATCTGAGTTCAAAGCCAGCCTGGTCTACAGATCAGGCTCAGGGACAGTCAGAGCCACACAGAGAATCCCTGTCTGAAAAGGGACTGTAGACACACAGAACCTCCCCAGCTACATCAACTATGGTACTTGCCTGGCTGAAAAAGCAGCTGTACTTGCTGGAATTTATAATAAATATGCATGTTTATACACTGTAGAAAACTAGAAATAGGAAGCATTCTAGCTGAGGAGGTACCATTCACTAAAATTAAACTCACAAAAGTTGCTTGGAAAGAAGATAAGTAATTATGTTCTTGTAAGTAATTTAACATACTTATTGAGGAGACTGCTGATTGTAAAAGTTAACAACACTGGAATGTTTAAATGGTGTGATTAACAGGATATAATTGACCTAATTGTGGTGGGATGGTGTTCAGAAGCCTTCCAAGAGATATCTTTTCTGAGTTAGACCTTTGATAGAAGGCACATAAGGTAAAAAAGTAAGATAGTCAAGGCACTGAGTTAAGTTAGAAAATAGCATGTGTACTTCGAGACTATAAATTCAAAAGAAGTAAAATACGCAAATTGGCATATAGCACACCTGGAACTCCAGCACATAAGAAATAGAGGCAGAAGGATCAGGAATTCAAGTCTAGCCTGAGATAGGAGACTAAGGCTGGGGGTGGGTAGGCTAAAATGTACAATCTTTCTTCTGTCTAGTGATGGTGTGCTTCTGTGTCAGCTATCTAAAGAACCTGGGTGTTTTGCTTTTTTTTCTCGATGGCTGGTTTCCAGGCCTAAGAAATGTTAATGTTAGTTAGGACTGAGATACTAGGAACAGAGAGTAGTATATTTCCTCCAGGAAATGTTTTAAAGCACTGAAAATGTTATAATCCTCTCCAAAACTCAACTTCAAGTTCTTTAAAGTAGCCTTCAGACCCTCCTCAAGTCCGTCTAATGACTCAGCACAAATCCACTCATCTGGAGGACCCCACACGCCGCCACTCAGATGCACAGCACTCACCAGCTTGGCCTGTGCTTCTGCGATTTTCCGGTTATTTTCTTCTAATATCCGCTCCAGTTCCTCACGCTTTGCTCTCTCTTCCTCCTAAAGGGGAGGACATGTTACGATGTTAGAAAAATAAAGTGTTTACCTCTACAACAAATATTTACTAATCTTCCTCTCAACTCTGTTGATCTGACTTACAGGGTAGCTTTACAGCTACCTTTCTGTCTGACATATGATAAACTGTGCAGCCACTAAAAAATTGGTTTCTAACACTAGATTTAAATCATCCCTCCCAGTCCAAAACAGCAACCGACTAAACCCTCCCTAGTAGTCTCCGGGCAATTATTACTAGTACTTTAATATCACACAAATCAACAAGGACAACTACAAAACTGGATAGTATTTACCAAATTAAAAATATATATAAAATATAAATAAAGTGAATATTTGTCTCACCAATTATGGATACCTACGTATTCTTTACCTATACTCCTTTAATCAGCATTAAAAGTTGAGTATTTACTGTCTTGTCCAGTGTCCTGCAGAGTGTGCTCCTCGGCTGCCATACGCGCCAGCTTCCTCTTTAAAATGATTTGTACTGTTAGCTTGGCAATACCTGCATCAGCAGCTCAACCATTTATAAAGAAACAACATACAAGGAAGGCTGAGCTGAGGAATGCAGATGTTTATGGTAAGAAGGAACAAAAAATGTAATTCATCATTCCTAAGGCAAACAATTAATAAGAAAAATACATTTACTGTTAGTGAAAAATACAAATGGTAATCCATACTAAGGACTGTTTCCATGGGGCATGGACTTAACATCAGATGTTGACAATCACTAAAGGCAGCTTATATTGTTCATCTACAATCTGCACTGAAATTCAGGAATCCGGGGGATGCACAGTCAGGAAATAAAATTCTGTCATTTTTTTTTTTTTCTTGGAGAATTTAATGAAGTTTTATAATGCAAACTATATGAAGATTGCTTGATGGTTTGGGCAGTGTTCAGATCACAGCAGACATACTCAAATGATTTTAGTATTTGGAAAGACTGTCAGAGGATTGTGTCCGTGTTAAAAAAAAATGTTAATATGAAACAAAAAGCAAATGAAGAGAAAAAAATCTTGCTATGATTAATAACTCGCTACAAGATAGCACAATTACTCCAAAAATATCTCCATTATTAAGGGCATTGATACAAATAAAAATACCATACACTGAATTTTAGTCTGTGAAACCAACTACAGACAGGTCTATGTAGTTAAGACAGGACAAGGGAAATGCACTGTACAAGCAAAGCTTACTAGAAAGCAGAGATTTAACACAATGTCAACTTGTCCACAGTAACGCCAGGATGGAAAATGACAGTAAGTCATGTGCTCAGGCCGAATATTCACAGATTTATGTTCAAGAAAACATTAACTACAGATTCCCCGTGCCACACAAATGGAATCTGTGCGTTTATTAACAAACTGTGAATGGACACTCAGGGCTGGGAAGCGATTAGCCCTGAGTGCTTCTGTGACTTTCGCCACACTTTACGATCCTGGAGTAATCAGTGCAAACAAGCCATAAAGCTTCAGTAGCAAATTACTGTCTCACAGAAAGACATTTTCAACTTCTGCTCCAGCTGCTGATAAAACAAATCATGTGTTTAGCTTGACTCCAGACAAGGACAACCTGTTCCTTCAAAACTCTCTAGAGAAAAAAAGGAGTTGTTAGTAGGTACTTTAAAAAAATAAAAAATAAATCAAAAAGATGAACAATCTGGACATTTTTCCTTAAAAGATTCCTTGAAACACATTAGGAGAATGGAGGGCCTTATAACCAGAATGCTAGAATTAGTCCACTGTGTTGAAAGGATTTAGGGAAGGGATGAAGGATAACAGAAGGAAAAAAAGAATAGTGAGAAACCCTATGTATCAAAAGCAGGTGCTGTCACTCAATGTCAGGCCCTGCTCTCTGTAATCTGACTGAAGGCAAAAGCCTCTCACAGTCTAGGTAGCAGAGTGATAACAGAGAAGAAAATGCAACCGCGGGTGGATCTTTAGCCTTTTCCCTTTCCCACTCCCTGGTTCCCCCACCCTCCCAAAAAAGAATGTAGTCCTGCAGCCATGGCAAAAGTTTCAAACACTTCTCAAATACGTAAGCCAGTTCCATTGGATCAAAAATATCCTTGAATAAGTTTTAAGAAAGTAACTTTTAAGCACCAGTCAGCACTTCTGGCTAAAAAATTATCTTTCGCAGCCATGTAAGTTTAGATGAGAAAGGAATTAGATAGTCGCATTCCATCTCGTTCTGGACTGAGCAGGAGGCACACCTGACACTGAAAGTTTTGCCATGGACTGTCTCTACTTTCCAAACGACCGAGCGTTACCTCTCTAGCTTTTTGTGCTGCAAGCTCAGCTTGTCTCTGTCGCTCGAGTTCTTCGAGCAACTGCTTTTCCATGATGCGTTTGGCTTCTTCAACCCTTCGGAGAACTTCTCGCTCAATTTCATCCTTCCTTTTCTCCAATTCTTCTTCCACCCTTTTTGCTACCAATTCTTCCACTCTTCGTGCTGTTTCTTCCTCAATGAGTTTTTCTTCTATTTCCTGCTGCCGACTAGCAAATAAAAATAGAAGACAACTTAATATTTTAAAGAGCCTAAGAATTAGAAAACTAATTTTAAGCCCACTACTAAATCAATGAGTCTCATGTCCTTAATTGTATAGCTTATTTTCAAATCACATTAAAAAAAAAAAAAAAAAAAAAACAGCAGCCAGGATAAGTGATAGAGAAATTCAAATGAAGATAAAAATCTTGGGGTTCACACATTCTAAGTATAGAAAAGCTAGTTAGCATAAACAACAATCTAAATCACGATTTATTTAGGAACGGTAAATCTAAAACAGCAATCTGCTTCTGATGATACACTTAAGTCATTCTATCCAAGGTTGAGCTGCAGAAAGATGCATTCACTTTCCCTGCTCCTTAAGTAAAGAGCAGACAACAGGGAGACTACTCAGTTAACAGCTGTGGCCTTTACTCTGGGTTCTGAACTTCTAATTTTCTTATGCCTTTTCCTTCTTGGATATTTTATTTTATTTAAAAGTTGTTCTAGAGGCCAGAATAGAAAGGTAAAAATCTAGTGTATTATCAAAGCTAATAAAGTTTATCACTATTCTCATAATTTAAATCCCGCTGACACAGTATGCTTACTGACTGGAAATAAAATTTTCTCTAAAAACATCTATCAAAGGATTAATTGTACATTTTGACAGTCACTGGTCCCATATATCTATTTTGAGGTTGGTAGGAGGAAAAAACCTGCAATGATCTTCCATGTCTATTGGGTTAGATGTTAAATGATAGTATCTGGATAGACTGGAAGCATATAAATACTACACTGATCTTTTAACTATAGCTTCTAGAAAGTATTAAGATACATACACATCTTGATCACATTGTTTCTACCTAGCAGAGGGCTAAGCAATATTATATGCAGAATGAACAAATTCAAATGATGCATCTAAAGCCAAAAGAGGCCAATTTATTTTTTTCCCCCAAATTATCAAACTAACAAAAAAATTAACTTACAACTTTTACCTTTAAATCTATTTGACATATGAGAGTCATTCAACTGATATAAGACTTTGTATAGTCTGCTGTGACCCTTTAGCACTCTCATACACTTCAACTAAATTCCTACCCAAGGGCTTTTCAGCTCTACCCATATTTCAGTTTCTACACTTATCCTCTCCCTCCTTAAGACAGAGACAGAAGATAGGACAGTAAGTCAGGTTTTCCTCAAGGTCCTAGTTATTTCCAACACTGTGAGGGTGTATCTGTATCTTTATTATTTCCTTCCCAACTCCAATTTTCCAACAGTATATGAAAGCCTAAGGTTTTTAACTTCCTATCAAATAAATTAGAATAAGCCTTTTGTCAAGCCACTTGGTAACAGCAGATACCCTCTAAAATGATGACCTAGCCATGAGAAACAAAGACAATGAATAGATATCTCAATTCAATGGCAATCATACATAGAATGGTTTTTCTGTCTACTGAAAGGGAAAAAGAAAGATGGAATAAACTAGCAATTTTAGACTGTATTATGGGCTACATAAGGATAGTAACAAAGATAAACTACTGCATACATGTAAACTTTTCAGTTACTTCTATAAAATCAGTTAAATGTAGTAAAGTCTAAGGAACTCAGCTTTCTGTCTTCAGTAACTCAACTCTTAGTTATCAGGGTGAGGTAGAGCTGACTGCTGAATACAAAGGGAATAATGCAGCTCCCATCAAGACTTGACTGACAGAGACAGGCTGGAGGAGGGAGGAAGGCCCTAGGAGAGCTCATCAACAGGACACAAAATTCTCACTCACTTTAACAGGAATTTGGTAAAAATCCAAAAGACCCTTTTTTGGGTCAGGCAGTCAAGCTACCCCTAAGCAATACAGCAAGGTACACCCACAGATTTGGCTGGTATGACGAGCCAAAGCCATTCAACTTCTTCCAGCATAAGCCAAAGCAGCTTTACCTGTCAGCTCTGGCATTCCCAGTGATCACACCAACCAGGCAGGTGACAGGTAATGAACTGCTGAACTGAGGTGTCAAGTCTCCTAACTGTACCCAGAGGTTTGATAGTCTAAAGCAGAGCAGGAAGAGAACTGTCTGCCCCTTTTCGAACAGGTCTCCCTTTGTTTCTGGGAGAACTGTAAGGCACCCCAGCATGCTTCCAATAGCCTTATTTATGCTCCATAAATGAGGAGTGGGCAAGGTCAGGGCTTCTCAGCACTGCTACAAGCCTCACAAAACATAATTTTGGTTGTTATTTTCAATAAGATTAAAAAGGCATCTTCAGAAGCCAGAGATAATATTGAATCTATTTCTAGAGTCTATGGCAAAAAAAAAAAAAAAGTTAAAGTCCATATATATTATCTTATTCCCTTTCTACATAAAATTCAGAAAACCAAAAAGCACATACACAACACAACCAATTTAAGCACTAGTGCATTTTCACTGATGGCCAAAGTTAACAGGAAACCAACAATAACACCATTTAGGCCAGCCCTTCCTTAACAAACTTTCTCCAAAAGAGAGCTAAAGCAATTCTGGTTGTGATCTTACAGAAAGACTCATACAAATTCTCTGAAGCCTTTCCTCAAGAGCTGCTGCTCTCAGTCCCAGAATGCCCTGCTCACAGGTTCCTTGGGAAGGGGGAGGGGAGGTAGCTCAATCTTGTCTTTATTTGTTTTATCTCATCTGCAGAGCCCAGTGCTTTGCTAAGAATCTCCTAGGACAAGTTATTGAATCAAGATCAAGGTTCTATCAGGTGGCACCAGGTCCTCATTTTTCTCATGTATTTTAAAGATGGTAACTGATTAAATAAACCAAACCAGGGGTGGCACAATTCTTTGGTAACGTTAGGCGACGGCACTGCTTGCTATATAGAACTGACGCTGTATTTTAAGATCCTTAAAACAAGGAAACACAGTTCTTGGAATCTCTAGGAATTGCTCAGTAAGTACTAGTAAATACTAATTACTTCATACCTAACAAGGTACTAAACACTGGACTACTTAGTGTTTATGTAGCACCCCATTATTTTAAGCTCCTGTTTCTGAGGTAAGTTATAGTGACTTTAATGCACAAGATCAATGTTGCAGTGACATAAAGAACCTTAACAGACCCCAAAGCCAATGGGCTTAAATCTTTGGCTACTGAGCAGTTTCTCCAGGACAAAAGTGAGGCAAGGATGGGAGAGAACCAGCACCAAAGTGACTGAGACACGTCTCTGTGCTTGCTCCACCATTGTCTTAAAAGCGCTCAACTCCAAAAATATATAGATTCCCAGAGTAAATTCACTCAAAGTTCTTTACCCTCAAAAATGAGCTCTGCTTATTTGTCTAAGAATCATGAATTCCAGTTCATCTGGGATACTCTCAGGCTCCTGATTTGCAATTCAGATACACTAAGAACTGAAAACTGAGACTTCACTGGCTGGAGGAAGTTACTAGGCTAATGATACGATTTGCTAGAGGTTGTTCACTATCTTATTTTTTTCAGCAGTTAGTACAACTTAAAAGAATACATGAGAAATGTTAATACTGGTATAGTGCATGGATGAGGAATCATGATACTTGGCTGAGACTCGAGGGCAAGAGGAAGATCTGATTCCATTTTGAGCCATGTGAATTAGATCCTCAAAAATGTGAATAAATGTAAAGGCCCACCTTTTAATTATGTTATTGAATTATTTTAATGAACTAAGATTATAATTTCCTCTTGAATTATTCAGCAGGCTGTGCATGGACGCATGGTCAGTTATACTCAGTAGCACTGACTGACTCACTCTCACGCTAAGTACTAAATACTTGATAGCATCTCCAATCTTCACAAGAAAACGGGACTCCATTTCACAAATAAACTCAGATGATTTATTTAAGGTCTTGGAATTATACTGGTCTCCAATTATCAAGACATTTAACTTTGTCTTCATCTGACTCCAGACTCCATGAAAACATCCCAGGCACTCAAAGAGATTTTTAGTGTCACCTTGACCCATCCTGGGCTTTATACTGAAAATATACATTCCCTGAGGTTTTCTTCAATCCTTGGAACTAACTGCTCTTCTCTCTTTATATAAAGTCCCCATGGTATTCTATCTATTCCCCAGGTTTTATAAACACAAGTAAAGCCCTGTCACTACATTAGTCAGCTTTTTTATATATATACAGAACCAGAACCTAGGTGTGCCAAGGGCAGACTTCTGCTTTTCCCTCTCAACTACACTGCTTGGCAGTCTGGTCTCATTTTAGGCAACAGAAAGCAAATAGTAAGTTGCAGTAATAACACTATAAACATGACAGCTAACTCCAAAGCTTTGCCTGTAACCCACAATCAACTGTATGGACCCTAAATACTTTTTCAGTGTGTTCCTTTCCCATTCTAACAACTGCCCTTGACCACTTCCTCTACTTACCTTCCTTCTTCTGTTCTCTCAGGGATTCAGGAAGACAGCTTACTCTTTTGGTCCATATATACCCTACAGGCCTGACAGCCTGACCATCTCCTACCCTCCACTCCTGGTGAGATATTTCCAACTGATTTACTATTATATTATTACCTATCATCTGTCTGAGCTAGATCATAATATCAGAAAGAGCAAATCGATTATCTTTCTATAAACTGCACCTATCATTGCTTCTGGCAATTATTAAAGGCTCAGTAAACACTAGCAACTAGCTGAACGAACAAGCCAACAAGCATCTGTAAGCAGACAAACTTCACTTCCCTCACTCCCAAGGCACCACCTCCATTGTCTTTTCAGTGTATTCTAAGCAAGATATTAGATCACATTGGAGTAGTGTCTAATGGATATGCAGAATTTAGTATTAACACTGGCTGCCAGGCCTGTCCCTTTCCCTTCTCAATGCTAATGGCACGGTTGAACACAGACAGCTCTATGTCCCATCATTTCATCCTATGCTGCCCATGTGCAGAGTGATAATTCTAATTAGCACATCAAGTTTCCTTTGGTTTCACATGGAGAACTGTCTCAACTGCCACACAAAACTTTTTCTATGTTCTGCTAGGCTTTAGGCTTGTTCCAGACCCTGACAGGATTCTATGTGGCCAAGGTGTACTGAGAAACAATCTGGTAACAGTACATACAAGCCAAGACTCCAGTTCCACCTACAGTATTAGCTGTATTCAATCCCTTACCACCCTCCTAAGAACTTCTGAAAACCTGCCTACCACAAAATCTGCCTTCTATCTTTTTGTTGTTGTTTTTGCAGAAAATAGGAATCCCTACACAATCATATACACAAACTACCAAGTTCCCGCTTCATTCAAGACTTCTTCAAGTCTTCAGTTAAGAACTCCGGAAGCGATGGCTGGCTTAACTGGGAACACATATGCTTAGTATTATTGCTCCACGTGGCTGGAGGGAATGAGCACCTTTTCGAAAAGAAAACGTACTTCACAACGTACAAGTTCACTTTGGTTGGGTCATCAACACCTACTTTTACATAGAAAAGACTCCTCACTCAAAACCACGTGATCTTCACCCAAATTTCAAGTTAAGTCCCCTGACGGTAACCGGTTTTTGCCCAAAGTGAAAATCCGGTTAAGAGTATTCCGAAACTAGAAGCATTTAGGCGATCAACAGCAGGATCGAGCATGTTCACTAGAGGGACTGGGGCCAAGACAAAAAGGAGAGGGGGCGAAGGCACCCCGGGTGCCCGCTGGAAGTTTGTGCATCTGTCTTGGTACGACCGTAGAAAAGGAGGTTCCGAAAGGGCCCACACTAGGAAGCTAGGCGCGCACGGGGGTTGGACCCCTTCACAGGTGCCCTCCGCTCCAACGCCCCAGGCCCTGAGATGCGCGGCCCCACCAACCTCCCGCCTCGCGCCCTCAACTCCGACTTCCGGGCCGGAGCTCCCACCCCACTGGTCCCAAGCGCGCCCCCGCGCCTCCAGTCGCGCGCCCCTCACATTTTTCGCTGTCGCTCGAACTCCGCCTTCTTCTCCTCCTCCTCCCGTTTCTGCTTCTCGTCCAGGCTGCTGCGCTTGCTCACCGTGCGCCCGAAGATGTCGATGCGGTCGGGCGGGGACGAGGCGCGCTCCCGCTCGCGCCGGGATGCCGCCGCGTTGGTGGAGCGCGAGCGGGAGCGCGACTCCCGCCGCCGGTTCCGTTTGCTCTCCCGGGACTTGGAGCGCTTCCGCACCCGCTCCTTGTCCCGCGAGCGCGAGCGCGAGCGGCTGCGCTTCTTGTTGTGCTTGGAGCTCTTGGTGTGCTTAGAGCGGGACGAGCTCCGGCTCCGCGACCGGCCCATCCTCGCGCCGCGCGGCGCCCGCCGCCTGTCGCCCGCTGCCCGCCGCAGGCCGCCCTTCGCCGCTGGGAAGCGCGGCCCCCCGCCCGCGGACCCTCCGCCTCGCCCCAAGCGCACCCGCCACGCACACGGCCGCCTTCGCCGCGAAGGCCCAGCAGGCCTGACCCGGAGTCCCTAAGATGGCAGCTGTGGCAGCACCGGCCGCCCTTCCCACAATGCCCCGCGCCGAGCGTGCCGGCACGAGCCCCGCCCCCTGGCGACGTCGCCTAGGCGGGCCGGCGAATGCGGCCGAGCGCGCTCGGCTCTTTCCGCCACCTCTTGGAAACTAAAATGAAGAACCCTGTCCTGCCTTCGGGTCTTTCACTACTACCTCAACGAGACCCACAAAAACCTTAGGAGTTAGAAAATATTTATGATGAACCTTGACTGAAAGACAGAATAAGGCCCGAGTAATTGGGAAAGTCCTGTTGTTTCCTTAGCCAGCATTGAGAATATATCAATTGTGAGACGGATGTGGTGGTGGTACACGCCCATAATCCTAGCCCTTAGGAGATGGAGACAGAAGATCAGTTGTTCAAGGTCAGCCTTGGCTATGTAGTAAGTTGGAGGCCAGCTGAGGATACATAGATACATACATATATACCAACCACTAAATTAGAACAATTCCCATAGGAGTCCCAAGTTATCTTAGGAATGTATATGTTAGAGCCGGTTAAATACTTTTAATAAAGTTTTATTTAAAAGGTTACATCATTGTGGATTTTTTTCAAGAAATTCAAGGACAGCCTGGAATACATAATGAGCTCAAGGCCTAGTCCCAGAGAGCAATGGCTCTCTTTAAAGACATTGAAAAGAAAAATGGGTAATGACCTATCTCATTGAGTCCTTTAGCTTTTGCGCTGCTATAACAAAATACCAACAACTCATTATTTTATACCCAAGAGAAAGTTGTTTCTGGGGGCTGAGAACTCTATCAAGTAGTGGGTCTGTTGGTGCTAAGGGTTCTGTCTGAGCGTTCAGCAGGAGACCTTAGGAGGGGAGAAAGACTGTTTAAGATAAGGGTTCCCTTTTAAACACCTTAAGAACACTAGGTAAAAACAAACAAACAAACAAAAAACAACAAAACAACAACAACAAAACCCCACCAACCAACCAAAAGCCACACACACAAAACCCTGCTAGTCCCATTTTTTAAACCAAGGCCCCAGGGCTTACTCTCTTCCCAAAAGGGACCCACCTTTTAATGCTGACACATTGCATATTAGGTTCAATTCATGAATTTTAGAAGAAGGGTTCTTCTGGAGGTTCCAAGGAAGCATGATTCCATACTGCCTCTGTGTGTGTGTGTGTGTGTGTGTGTGTGTGTGTGTAGTTTTGTAGTTTTTCAAGACAGAGTTTCTCTCTGAAGCCCTGGACAGCTCTGTGGTTGTCATGAAACTAGCTCTGTAGTCCAGTCTGGGCTGGAACTCAGAGATCTGCCTGCCCCTGCCTTCCAAATGCTGGGATTAAAGGCCTGCACCATCACCACCCTGGCGGCTGCTGCTGCTGCTGCTGCTTCTTCTTCTTCTTCTTCTTCTTCTTCTTCTTCTTCTTCTTCTTCTTCTTCTTCTTCTTCTTCTTCTTCTTCTTCCCCTTCCCCTTCTTCCCCTTTCCCTTCCCCTTCCCCTTCCCCTTCTTTTCTTTCTCCTTCTCCTTCTCCTTCTCCTTCTCCTTCTCCTTCTCCTTCTCCTTCTCCTTCTCCTTCTCCTTCTCCTTCTCCTTCCCCTTCCCCTTCCCCTCCTCCTCCTCTTTCCCCTTCCCCTCTTCCTCCTCCTCCTCCTCCTCCTCCTCCTCCTCCTCCTCCTCCTCCTCCTCCTTCTCCTTCTCCTTCTTCTTCTTATGTGTGTGTGGCGCTGGGGATATAACCCAAGGTCTTGAGCACTATGGGCAAGTGCCCTGCCTCTGTACCACATCCCAGCCACAGGTGACCTTCTTATGAGAATTGGGTATAGTTTTCCTCCATGCTCCAGTGCGCCCTCGTCTCCATGACACCTGTAGACATTCCATCCTGTGTTTCAAGCTAGACAGGAATTTGAGGGTAACACCCCTATCAGAGTTTCAGTACCTTAGCAGACTGTCAGTCACTTTATCAATATTCTGTCTTGTTGGGAATTACTCCTTGAGAGAGGCACAGCCTCCTGATCTACCTTTCAGCTAGTGAACCCATGTCAGGCCCTGCACCTGGTACACGGGGAGCATTTGGCTAACATCATGAATCAGTAAATAAGTACAACAATCTTATCTGGCCTCCATAACAACATAAAACAGCTTTCTAGAGGACTTAAAGTGACAGAATTTTGCACACCTTCAACCCAGAGTGAACCACTTTCATCACAGATCTGGCCGCCAATTCTGAAGAACTTTAACTTCCACAAACCACCGTTTGATTCAGTCTAAAACTGTTCTTTTCTGAAGAACACAAACAGCCTTTCCCTTAAAGAAAAATGACCATCTAATTCTTCATCTAAAACTAAGGTTGGGAGGTCCAATACTATCAGAGGTTAATTATAAATGTATTCAAAACAAAAGAAAGCTCCCCTGTGCCTGTGGGAAGAAACTAACAGAGACTCTTTTACTAAGGAAAAGGCTCTTCTGTGTGCAAAAAGCACACACAGGTATGAGTTGTAGAGATCTGAGACCATCCTGTTCAAATGGCAAAGAAAAGAGGCCAGCAAAAGCTGTTGATACTACCAGGTTGAAAGGCATGGGACTTCCTTCCCAGAAACTTGTTTGAATTGCATGGGATCACAGGACAGTGACAAGGGCTGATCTCTGAGAGCTGGGACAAGTAATCAATCAGTCCAAAGTCAAGGCCAAATCTAGAGCATCAGAAAATATAAGCTTAATAAGAGAGGGCTTTTGTTTGTTTGTTTAGTGGATTATTTTCAGCAGCTGCCTGGGGGTAGAAAGGGGATACAGGGAAACACAACTACGGCACAGAGAAGCCCTGGCCAGGTCACCTGCATCAATTCCACGAGTTAGGGAGGAGATGGTGGTCCTTCCCAAGACAGTATGTCTCAAAGCCCTAGGTGCTTCGAAGGAGAGCTGGGAGAGCAAATATGAGAGGTTTAAGTAGGAAGCTGGCCAGAGCTAGACACCAGGAAGAGAGGTGAACTTAACTAACGGTTGGAGAGCAAACACATTCTCACTCTGCCCTGTAGACAAACGAGCTCAGCTCATGGATGAGGCGGGGAAAAGATCACAAAGGGCCCGTATGTAGCCTCATCACGGGAAACAAGAGTGCTTCAGAGAACCTTGTTTGAAGCACATAAGGAAGGAGCTGTCTTTGTAAGCATCCGTATACTAAACACAAAAGGCGCCGGGCGGTGGTGGCGCACGCCTTTAATCCCAGCACTTGGGAGGCAGAGGCAGGCGGATTTCTGAGTTCGAGGCCAGCCTGGCCTACAGAGTGAGTTCCAGGACAGCCAGGGCTACACAGAGAAAACCCTGTCTCGAAAAACCAAAAAAAAAAAAAAAAAAAAAAAAAAAAAAAAAAACACAAAAGGCAGGACATTTCTTGACCCTTCCCTGTGGTTCGGGGGCACCTGGCTTGAGTATAAGTCTACTGTGCCAACAGGAAGCTACTCGGAGGATGTAGCTAATCGAGGATGGCTCGATTGCCTTCATCTCTCCCTTCTCCGACCCTCTTTATAGAGATATTTTCCTTCTCTCTGGAGACATGCTTTCACAATTCCTCACAAAGTTGCTTCCTCAGAAACTTTCCCCTGTGCTGGTTTGCTAAGGGAGTCTTGATTTCTCCAGCACTTTTGGACAGTCACGTTGCTGGATGCAAAATTCTAGATTAGGGAGTTTTCCTGTTTCAAAACTTTGAATGTTTCCCTTCAGCCCTCTTGGTGTCTGGCTGATGACTTCTCGGCAGTCCCCTGTGCTGCCTTAACTTCTTGCTCAATGGGCAAAGTGTCCCCACCCTCAGCTCCTCCAAGCCTGTCTCTTTTTGCTCTTCTGCAGTTTAGAATATGCCCACTAGGGCTGGAGAGACGGCTCAGCAGTCAAGAGCACTAACTGCTCTTGCAGAGGTCCTGAGTTCAATTCCCAGCAACCACATGTTTGGCTCACAACCGTCTGTAGTGTGATCTCATGCTCTCTTCTGGTGTGTCTGAAGACAGCTACAGTGTACTCACATACATAAAATAAATACATAAATCTTTAAAAAATAAAGAATATACCCACTGATTCGTGTTAGATGAATGCCTCCCATGTACCAGGTGGTAGGTCTTACCGGGTTCCCAGTGAAGGGCAGATCCGGGGACTGTCCCTCTTTCAAGTTCTCCACCAGAGAGGGGGATATTACTGAACTGATTGACAAACAGCTATGGTTCTGGGGAGTCTGATGCGAATACCACCCTCATATTTCTGTTTTTTTTTTTTTTTAATTTTAAATTCTCACTCTTCTTTTTAAGACAGTCTCACTCTGTAGCCCAGTCAGATCTTGAACTTCCAGAGATCCACAGACTTCTCTCCTTTAGAACCAGGGTTAAAGGTGGGTATCTCCACACTGTTCTGACTAGCTTGCACTAGCCTTCTTTCTTGTTCCTCCTGCATCTTAAAAAAAAAAAAAAAAAAAAAATCTCGTTTCCTGTGAGTTTTTTTCTTAGCAGCTTCTCTGCTCTGCTTTCGAGGCCCGTCCGACTGTCTGTCTGTCTGCCTGCCTGCCTGCCTGCTCACCTTTTCCCTCAGAGTCATGCACATACGAATCACAGGTACTTGGATTTCTGGAAACTCTGAAGTCTCTGCTCTAGTGAGCCTGATTCTGAGACTTGCTTTGTCTCTTTAGATATTTTCTCGTCCGATCACATGGCTTGTAATTTCTTGTTGGAAGTCAGATGTAAGGAATCTGGCAACACAAGCTCAGGAAGCTCAGTCTTTGGCATAATTGTTCAGGCTTAGCAAAGAGATGTCAGGCTGCATTTAAAGCCGGCTGTACCTGGTGGTCAGCAGCTGCAATGTCCTTTCCAAGGGATGGAGGCACAACACCACGCCCACAGCAGGCTGAGGAGTCCTTTTGATTCTTTAGGAAACTCTGCTAGGACCAGAGCAGGCTTAGCAGGACTTGTAGCTTTTGTGCAGTAAAGAGTTTAAGAACAAACCAGTGGAGAGTAAAGATGGGCTTTTACTATTAAAACGTGGAAAGAACAGTGCTTAGGAAAGAATAAAGCAAGGCTCAGAGCAGAGATGGGGGCTTCTGGAAGAAGAGTTCGTGAAGATATATTAAATTTACATTAAACATTTAAGTAAACATTATAGTTTACTTAAAGACATTTTTTTGCCATAGATTTTTAAGTTCAGGGGAATAAAGGAGAGAAGCTCTGGGAAAGAATAAGACATGCCTCAATGCAGGTTTGGGTATCATAAGAGAGAGTCACAGTTACTTATCCTAGCATTAGCCATATATATATATGTGTGTGTGTGTGTGTGTGTGTGTACACATATGTATATATGTATCATATATGTATAATATATGTATATATGTGTCTATGTGTATATATAAGTGTATGCACATATATAACTATATAAGTATACATATACACGTATACACTCCTACCAGCCAACAGCTCATCATGTATATTTATGTATATAAACATATATACACATATACATATATAATATATATACATATATGATATATATACATATATATTATACATATATATTATCTATTTATACCCTTTGGGTGGCTCTCGAGTTACATTTCAAAAGGTTACTAAGAAGCTTTTTCCCCTCTTTTCTCTTTGGTAAGTGAGACAGACTATCAGGTGGCAGTAGAAGTACCTTGGATGGGATTGCAATCTGATAAGATAAAGGGAGCGCCTCAATGAAGGGTTTAGAATGTGTCTTACTGTACATGGTTTCCTAGGAAACTATGGGTTTGTAGCTGGAAAAGGGGCCTCATGAAAATGTCAACTTCACCGGAATTCTTTCTTATACTACTTTTATTTGGCATGTACACAGACTCATGTGTGCCATGGTACATGTATAGAAGTCAGAGGACAGCCTGTGGGAATCACTTTTCTTGTTCTGCAGTGTGAAATCGAGCCCAGGTTACAGGGCTTGAGGACGAGCACCTTTGCCCACTGAGCCGTCTTGCCAGCACGGCCCATGTTGGAATTCAGTTTCTCAGCCTCAACCAGGCTCCCTCACCAATCTCCACTGATTTTCCTTCCCACCCTGCCTTCCTTCTGGACTCTGTCTTAGTCTCTCTCCGGATCTAGGTTTTCCTGGAAACTCCTCCTTCCGTAGCTTCTGGCCCTGGCATGTCTTTTGCCTGTAGCCCCATTATTTTAAGGAATCTCACTGGGATGATGTGGAAGTGGTGCTCTAGTCAAGCTCTCCTTGCATGAGCCTGTGCCCCTGGGCTGTGTCCTTCATAAGTGCTTCTCTGGATGAGACGACCATGAGAGAACTTTTCTTCTGTCGTTACAGTGAGAAACTGGAGTCCTGGAAGGAAAAAAAACAGGCACATGTGCTCCCCACCAACAGGGGCCCAGGAGTTTTTAAGTCAATTTAGTCTGTGCCTAACCTCCAGTGACTCATCAAAGTCTTTTCACCTATCACTGTCTTCGGCCTCAAGTAAAGTAATCTGCATTCTCTACCTAATTCCAACATCCATCGCTTCAGCTATCTCAAGGCCCACCATAGTCTAAGCACATTACACAAGAAATTCAGAAGCAAACGGTTCTCACGTTCTAACCAGCACAGTGCTTTGAGTAGCAGGATGCGGTCTTGTGCTTTACCCTACCTGGGATGCAAATCATTCTTTTTTGTTCAGGGTATCCATATAGCCTAAGCTGCCTACCCCTTAACTACTTAGTAGCCATCTTGGCTAAACCCTCTCAGAGGTATGTGCTATGTATAGGAAAGTGTATTATGTATAGGAGCGTTTTGTGGTTTGGTGAATTCATTGGAGCATTTGACATCAGTTCGTGCAGATATGAAGTGGCTGCTGTATTGAAGGACCCTTTTCATTTTGAAGATGTTGGTTCATCCAGTGACCACAGTCCTGTGATAGATCTAAGTAAAGTAATTGATTTTCTGTGTCTTCAGCTGTTTCATATTGTATGGAGGAGAGACAGCACAAGGTCTGTGTGAGTTTTGTTGTTTGCTTTACATTTAAACAAACGAGGAAATACACCCTTTCCTCCCAGAGAAGTTGCTTTTGTGCATGGTTTTTCTTCACCGCAAATAGTCACAGGACAGTAACTAGGACAGTGAGCTATTCATTACTCTAGAGAGTACCTGAGATAATCAGTTTACAAAGAAAATGCTTCTGTTAGAGGTTGTAGCCATGATTCATTAGCCCATTTATTTGGGTAAGATGGGATTGGCACACATATCAATGAGGGCACATGACGGTAAACAGCTCAGTGTAGGATCACGAAGTAAAGGTGAAGAAAAGTAGGTGTAGGAATCTGCCCCACCCCGAGGGTACACCCCCATAGCCTTAAGGCTTCTCCTAGACTCCATGTCTTAACTCTTCCACCATCTTTCAGGTGCATCAATCTGGGGAGCAAGCCATCAACACAAGGAACCTTAGCAGACATTCTATATCATTCTATATCTACACTATGAGGCAGGGGTGAGTCAGCCACATTGGTCTTTAGTTCAGAGAAACACTTTACTTACTTTTATTTAAAAAGAAACACTTTAGAATATTTGGATTTTTGTACATTACATTTCTTGTCATATTTGTATTTTTAACAACACCAAAAAAAAAAGCCCCCTTTTGGGAAAGTGTACATGAGGCAGAGAGAAGGGACGGGTGTGATTAATTACCTAGATTTTCACTGGGCAACTGCATTACTACACAACTGCTTATTGTCCTTTGAAATCATATGGCATTTAACAAGTCCTCCTGAGATTGCCAAGTGATCGATCCTCAAAAAGTCTGTCCTGCAGCCATTTAAAACTCAGAACCAGGTTTTATTTCATTTCTCTTTTCAAATCAAACAGAGTATTTTGGCGCTCATCAACCTTGAGTGAAGATAAAATAGACTGGGAATGGATTTTTTTTTCTTCCTAGCTCACCATCCAAAAGTCTGTAATAGGAAGAAATACAATCCATTTCCTGTTCCAACTTCTGAACTGAAAAGTCACCACGAAGCTGACTGGCAGAGAGCAGTCATTCCCTTACCCATGAAGTGGACCAGGTATTCAGGCAGGTCACAGATCGAGGGGCTGGCCTCTGCCCTACAGTGTCTGGGATTCAGCTGAGACCAGATGGCAGATGGCAGAAGCTAGAAGAGGCAGTGTGCCTACATGGCCAGCTGCTAATGCTATCTGAAGGGTTCTTTAGTCATTTGTTTGGCAATCCACACTGTCTACACTCTCAGCTGTGTCTACCAACTGTACCTGCATGTGGCCTCTAACTTGTTACTGACTAGTTTATTTTTATTTTATGGGTATAAGTGTCTCCTTTCGTGTATGTGTGTACATCATATGCTCTCAGAGGCCAATGGTGTTGGATCCTTTGGGACCATAGTTAGGGTTGTGAGCTACCATGTAGGCTCTGACAATCAAACCCAGGTCTCTAGAAGAGTAGCCAGTGCTCTTAACAACTCAACTGCCTATCTATCTATCTATCTATCTATCTATCTATCTATCATCTATTTTTTTGAGACGTGATGTCACTGTGGAGCCCTGGATGGCACCCAGACTCGACTCAAACTTGCTCTGCAGGCTGCCCTCAAAAGTGAGATTGTCCTGCATTTGCCTCCCAGGCACATGACAGGTAGGTACTTTAGATGACAGGCAAGCACTGCGGTGTCCGTTCTGTGATTCTGAGTGAGATGTTACACCTCGGTAGCCTTTAATTTCCTCAACTGCAAGATGAAGGGTTGTTGTGCTGGGTCAGATTCCCAAGTCTTTCCCAGAACTATGATTTAGTTTCTTCCTGCAAGTATGCCAATCAAAACATTAGGGATTCTAGATTGGATTTACCATGAACATTTATTTGAGAAGACGTCTTTGTGGCACACACAGCTGTCTCGGACAGAGTGAAATAGAAACACATGCAGTCTCAATCCTTCGATTCTGTTCCCTCTCATTAGTATTAAAACTGTCACTTACCAGAGCACCGTTGCCGTTCTAGGTCTCCTTTGCTGGACACTCACAGTGTCCACCTCGCATGGTGGTGGTATTCTGATGACATCTTGCTATTGTGACCCTAGCTGGTCATGAACAACCTTTAGTTAGGGTTTCTATTGCTATGACAAAACACCATAATCAAAAAGGAAGTTGGGAAGAAAATGCTTTATTTGCCTTACATTTCCATACTGCTGTTCCTTATGGAAAGAAGACAGGACAAGAACTCAGACAAGGTGAGAACCTAGAAGCAGGAGGAGATGCAGAGGCCATAGAGAGGTGCTGCATACTGACCTGCTTCACAGAGCTTGCTGAGCCTGCTTTCTTATAAAACCCAGGGCTACCAGCCCAGGGGCAGCACCACCCACAATGGGCTGGGCCCTCACCCATTGATTGATAATTGAGAAAATGCCTTATACCTGGATCTCATGAAGGCATTTCCTCAACTGAGGCTCCTTCCTCAGAGTCTGATGGCTCTAGCTTGTGTCAAGTTGACACAAAACCAGCCAGTACAGAGACATTGACATGAGCTCATTTAGCCCTCTGTGAAATAGGTCTCCTTCTGTACCCACTAGAATACCACAGAGTCAAGCATGATGGTTCATATATGTAATCCTGGCATTTGGTAGGCTGAGTTAAGGGGATGAAGTATTTAAGTCCAGCATGAGCTGTAATAAAATCTTTTCTCAAAACAAACACTCTGCAAAGGAGAAGAGCTGCATACTTTGAGTCCCAGCACTTGGGAGGCTACGATAGTTTGAATAGTTTTGGCCCAGGGAGTGGCACTATTAGGAGTTATGGCCTTGGTGGAGTAGGTGTGACCTTGTTGGAAGAAGTGTGTCACTGTGGAGTGAGCTTTGAGACCCTCCTCCTGGCCAAGTGGGAGACATCTTTTGTTTGCTCTTGGAACAAGATACAGGACTCTCAGCTTCTCCTGTGCCATGCTTGCCTAGAACCTGCCATGCTCCTACCTTGATGATAATGGACTGAATCTCTGAACGTGTAAGCCAGCTCATATTAAATGTTGTCCTTTATAAGACTTGCCTTCGTTGCCGGGCGGTGGTGGCTCACGCCTTTAATCCCAGCACTTGAGAGGCAGGCGGATTTCTGAGTTTGAGGCCAGCCTGGTCTACAGAGTGAGTTCCAGGACAGCCAGGGCTACACAGAGAAACCCTGTCTCGAAAAACAAAAAAAAAAACAAAACAAAAAAAAGACTTGCCTTGGTCATGGTGTCTCTTCACAGCAATGGAAATCCTAACTAAGACACAGGCCAACCTGATCTATATAAGGAGATCCCGTCTCAATTTAAAAAACAAAACAAAACAAAACAAAACCAAAAAGCAAAATTGGTGTGGTGATCAAAACTGAATGTGGTTGGGGTTGAAGGGTGGTCATGTCTTATCCAGACTTTTCTATAAAGAATATTTCGAGAAGAGTCTAACCAGGCTCCTTTGGACCCTTGAACAAAAAGGCTGTGTCTCCAGTTGCAATGGTTATCTTCAGTGTAGCCCATGACACCACCAGTCTGCCACCTGGTAAACACAAAGCTCAGCATTTCCCCCCAGTCCTCATATCAAATACCTAACAGGTAGCACTGACCTATGTGTCTCCTTTACAGGGCAAAGACAGGAAGCCAGTAGCGTTGGGTCTCTTGTCTAGGAGGGTCCACTGCTAAGTTACAGAATGGTTGTGCTTGAAGTCAAGACACTGATCCATCCACTAGCTATAAACACATCATATTTTCATTTTCTTTCTAGCCATTCAGCACAGAAGCCTTGGTGCCATCTGTGTTTGTAACACTGCCCCTTGCTTTAGTGACCACTGCTGCCCTGGGCCAGCCACACTGTATACAGAGCCCACTGCAAAATGGAAATGTGGGGTTCTTGTTGCAAAAGCAGAAGTCCTGTTGGAGACACTAGCATTTAAGCTTTTTGTTTCTTCAGTGGGTGCTCCCTTAGCCGGAAGTGAGAGTTGGTTTGCTACTGAATACTGTAAGGGGTCAGTGATTCACCGAAGAGTGATACCTCGGACTCAAATAGTATGTAAACACAAACAGTGTTTTATTCTGCAGAAGTCCAGCATGCTGGGTTCTTCCGATTACCAAGACAGAGAGACAACCAAATGAACTCCCAGGCTTGATTTAAAGCAATTAGAGGATTCTGGGGTAGGTGACCTTTATCTTATTCCATCTTTAAGGACATTCCATTACCAGGGCGTGAGGGCTGGGAATTGTTACTGAAGAAATCCAGGGTAAGTGGCCTTTATCTTACTTCATCTCTAGGGACATTCCATTACCAAGGCATGAGGGCTGGAACCTGTTATCCAGGAGGTCTGGAAACTTGCTGACCCACTGTCCTTGCTTCAGGCTAGGTGGCTGGGCACTTTCTAGTTTCCCACTCACTGCCTGAAGCCTGAGGGTTTTTAACTGACTTGCCTGGACTTGCCCAGTTCTTAGGTCTAGACTCCTAGACTGCCAATTTGAAACCTGCTGTGGAGTCAGTCTGTCTCAATACTACTACACTTCTTCTGTCAGCAGGTACTTCCAGGCAAGTGTAGACACTCGGAGGCACTAGGGGCTCCCTGCTGGGGACTCTGAACTTGGCTGAGGGGAGGAGGCATAGTCAGGCAGTGATCTAGGTGTAGCTTCTTCCTGGGATCCAGCTAGTTATCTGGAAGTGGGTATTGACTACTACTGTAGATACATGCTTCGCTAAGATGAAGGGGCCAGGGGAGTAGGTGAAGGTGCAGCTCTGTTGGGAGCTGAGGTCCAAGTTATCATACACCCCTAACAAGACACACATTCACGGATTAGAAACAATGTCAGAGTGTGGTGACACACGCCTTTAATTGCAGAAGGCGGGGATGGCATCTGAGTTCAACGGCGGCATGTTCTACAAAAGAAATTCCAGAAAAGCCAGGGCTACACAGAGAAACCCTTTTTTGAGTCTCCCTTCTCTGACACCCAATCTCTCCCCCGCCTCACTTGTGAGAAAAGAACAATGTCAGGAGGGGAGCACATGCAGTGTGTGTGTGTGTGTGTGTGTGTGTGTGTGTGTGTGTGTGTGTGTTTGCTTGCTTGAGACACAGTCTCACTATGAAGCCTTCACTGGCCTGGAACTCACTATGTTGAATTTACAGGGATCCACCTGACTCTGCCTCCTGAGTGCTGTAAATAAAGGAGTGTGCCACTAAACCTGCATGAGAACACGTTAAGACAAGTGCTGGCCATATAGACACTGAGTTCCATGGGCCTGCCCTGACCCCATTCATCTCACCCCGGCCCCACCCCACCCCTGAGTCTTTGATGACAATGCAGAGCCACTGATTCAGCCACTGTGTGAACACAAGTGCTGCCATAACTCTGAGATATGATTACAAGTGCAAGTGCATATAGTCATGTCATATGAGGTGTTTTGAGCTGTTTGTGGTACCTTCACCCAAAATCTGTACTCACTGGTGGCACTTTTTAAAAAAAATTTATTGATTTAGTATACAATGTTCTGCATGAATAGATGCTTGCACACCATAAGAGGGCACCAGATTTCATTATAAATGGTTGAGAGCCACCATGCGGTTGCTGGGAATTGAACTTTGGTAGAGCATCTCTGAGCCATCCCTCCAGCCCCCATTTGATCTTTCTTAAAACTGTTTTTTTTTTTTTCCCCTCATTGATATCTCCCCATGATCTTGCTTTCCATCCTAGCTCAGGATATTATTCCTTATTTGTGAAACCCTCAGTAGTGAACAGCCCTGTTTTTTTTTTTTTTCATCCAAGGTTTTCCCAGTGGTCTCTATATTCAGAATCTGCATCCCTGTTCACACTTCACTATCCTGCCAGAATGACCACCTTACCTTAGGAAGAGCCCTGTCTTATAAGCGTGCTAAGCACCAGGCTTGTTGCCCAGGAGAGGCAATGCCCAGGTAAGTTTTTTTACTTCCTAGTTTCTCTTGCAGTATGAGGGCTCAGCCACCCACAGAGGTACTGGTTTGGTAATTTGCCTTTATTGCCTGTACTGTCTCCATTACAACGTTCTATTCCCTACCAGACTCCTAAACAGTTTACCATTGAACCCGAGTCTTCTGGCCTTTTTTTTTTTTGTGTGTGTGTGTGTGTGTGTGTGTGTGTGTATTTATGCACTTTCGTGACTAAGTTCAAATGTGCTCCTACACAGCGGAGATGTGTGTAGCACAATCTCGACATAGATACACCTTATAGTGAGTTGGGAGAATGGCAAGTTAGAAGTCAGTCGGGGCTACATAAGGAGCTGCTGCCTCAGGCAATCAAACACTAAACACCAGGAAGACCTGCCTTTGTAAGCACTTGTTAATAGGATCCATGTGTCAGCATTGGACAAGTCAACTTAGTCCCAGTAACCCTATCCTTCATTATCTGATCACCTTGCTGGAATAGTTGTGGCCTTGTTGGAGTAGGTGTGGCCTTGTTGGAGTGGGTGTGGCCTTGTTGGGGTAGGTGTGGCCTTGTTGGAGTAGGTGTGGCCTTGTTGGAGTAGGTGTGGCCTTGTTGGAGTGGGTGTGGCCTTGTTGGAGTAGGTGTGGCCTTGTTGGAGTAGGTGTGGCCTTGTTGGAGTGAGTGTGACCTTGTTGGAGTAGGTGTGACCTTGTTGGAGTAGGTGGGGCCTTGGTGGAATAGGTGTGGCCTTGTTGGAGGAAGTGTGTCACTGGAGGTGGGTTTTGAAGTTTCAGATGCTCAAACCAGGCCCAGTGTCACTCTCTCTTCCTGCTGCCAGTGGATTCAGATGTAGAACTCTCAGCCACCTGCCCAGCACCATTTCTCCCTGCCACCATGCTACCTGCCATGAAGATAATGGAATAAACCATTCTTAACCGTAAGCCAGCCCTGTAGTGTGAAATATTAAAAAAGCAATCCACGCTACCACAGGCAAGGCACCAGTGGGGCCTTGTTTTAATCTTTGGTGAACTTTCTGACCTGAAGCTTCAAAATCTCGCCACCTGACTCACTAAGTTCCCACTGGCGAGTTATTACCATGCCAGCTCCATGCTTCCAAATTTCCACAGCCTTTTGGGGTGCACTTCTTGCAAACCCATACTTTGTCACCGTACCTTTCTCTCTCGAATACAGTTGAGCTGCCACATGAAGGAAAACACCACACAGACTTAGTTCAGAATCAATGGTAACTCAAACGTTGGGCGCAACAACTAACATCCTAATTTATAAGCTATTCTAAGTTAAATCCTCTGGTAGTGGATCCAAATGGATCTGCCACCTGAACGGGGGTCTCCTAAATTTTTACCTCCATGCTCCCATCCTCCAGTCCCCTCTCCTTTACTCTCCTTTCCTCTTCTGCAGTCCCTCTATCTGACCTGGAAGTCCCACCTTCTTGCCCAGTGATTGGTTTCTTTATTCATTAGAAAGGTCACATGAAGTCCTGAGTACATGATTCATTCCTAGGCAACCCCTCTTGGGGAAGCTGAATCAGTATCGAAATACAAACAGCACCAGGGGGATCCACAACACAGCCCAATTAAACGTGTTTTCTTCATAAGACTTGCCATAGTCATGGTGTTTCTTCACAGCAATAGAAACCCTAAGACAGTATCTAAGGAGATATGATCCTCCTGTGGACAATAGCCCAGGTAGTATCAGCCTGGTGTGCAGCAAGAATCCTGCTATCTACCTGCAATCCAATCGCCCTGCCTCTCAGGCCTCCTCCCTACTCACCTCTACTCTGTTTCTTAGCCATAGGTCTCTTCACTTTCCCTGAAACATATCTGCCAAATGTGGTGGTTTACATCTTTAGTCCAGAAACTTGGGAGGTGAAGGCAGACAGATCTCTACGAGTTTGAGGCAGATGAGGTCTCTACAGTGAGATCTAGGCTAGCCAGGGCTACACAGTGAGACCCTGCCTCAAAAAAAGGATTATCTGCACTCTAAGTGGTTTGCTTCACTGTCCTGGGGGCTGGGAAGTCCAAGGTCAAAGGACCAACAGATGCAGTGAGTGTTGAGAACACCTCCGTGCATCGAAAGTTTTGATTTAGCTGGGCGGTGGTGGCGCACGCCTTTAATCCCAGCACTTGGGAGGCAGAGACAGGTGGATTTCTGAGTTCGAGGCTAGCCTGGTCTACAGAGTGAGTTCCATGACACCCAGGGCTACACAGAGAAACCCTGTCTTGAAAAACAAACAAACAAACAAAAAACAAAACAAAAAAAAAAAAAAGAAAAAAAGAAAAAAAGAAAGGTTTGATTTCAGGCTGTGTCCTCATGTGGCAAAAGGACGTTCCTTATGTATCTTGCTCATACTGCCCTCCATGTTTAGAAAGTTTTGCCACAGAGTCTTCTACATTCTCCCCATTCCATCTTCTTTACTCAAGGTTCCCACTTTTCCTTGCTGCCTTTGAAGTTGAGCTTCACCTCTCTCCCTGTTGCAAACCCCACTGCCCAGAGTCCCTACATCCGTCACAATACTATCAGGATGCCTGCCTTTCTCTTCTTCTTCTTCTTCTTCTTCTTTTTTTTTTTTTTTGTTTGTTTGTTTGTTTTTTGTTTTTTGTTTTTTCGAGACAGGGTTTCTCTGTGTAGCCCTGGCTGTCCTGGAACTCACTCTGTAGACCAGGCTGGCCTCGAATTTAGAAATCCGCCTGCCTCTGCCTCCTAAGTTCTGGGATTAAAGGTGTGCGCCATCACTGCCCAGCTGCCTTCCTCTTCTTGAGCAAGTAAACAGTATTTTTTCCTTTCAATAGATGTATAATGTATTAGAGCCCAACACAGAACAGACGGGTTGTGCTCAGTGTTCACTGCAGCTCCTGAGCATATGAGCCAGGGTCGAGACTCGTCTGTGTTACATGTGACCAGATAGACAAAGGAAAAGAAGGGAACTACAAAGACAGAGCCTACTTTTGGCTGAAAGCCACACCGTTCACCACAAGTGAGACTTCTCAACACACAATTTAAAAACCTAAGTAAAACAACCTGTTCCGTTGGGTTTAGAGGGAGCTGAGGGAAGGGCTTGGGGATTCTTGATCTTACCAACGCTCTTTCTTTCTGTATGCTGGGGATCGTGAGCAAGGATCTCACCAGCCAGAACAAACAATGTCTGTTATTCCTCTGGCTTTTGCTGACCTGGGACTTGGTTATAAGGAAGTTACCCGGTCCACTGCACTCACAGAAGATAAACCATCTGGGAACCTGTGAGTGCAGACACACCCACTCGTCAGGAAGGAAAATATCTACCATTTGTTCTCCACAAACAGCTGGACTTTCCAGGTGGGGTGCATAGTGTCATATTAAACACACACACACACACACACACACACACACACACTCACACACAAGCATGCAGTTGCTAAGTGATAGGGTTCCTGACATCAAGCAGCAGGGGACGGGAAAGCTCTGCTGCGTGACTTCATGCTTCTTGGCAATTCTGAGCATTTACAAACTTCTCAGGTAAGCTACAGAACACTCGGTTAATTCCAACTCCAGATTAACAATCATTTATTTCCAGAGTAAGCATGTCACAAACTGTGCATATACACAGTTTATGAGACTTATTTATACCAAGACATTGTGCTGTTTACCTGAAATTCACACAAACTAGCAATCCTGCACTTTTCTTTAACAAATCCCCCAATGTTAACTTTCTTGTTTTCTTCTGTCAAAGCAGTTCTTGCAGAGCTCATGAGTGGCTCCGACCTGTTGACAGTGCCTCACAGACCGTGTGGCTTCGGAGGATCTCGTAGATGCACAATATGGTAACTTCTCTTTGGAACAGCGTTGGATTCTCTGATCGCCCCAAGACCATACATACCCACCTTCCCTGCCACTAATCTGAGCAGCAGAAGGCTAACCAACTTGATTTTTTTTCTCTCTAGCAGATGAATCAGACACTGTATGTCTCAACCTAGTTTTATATATATATATAATTTTGCTGAGGGTCAAGTTGAAAATTTTGAAAAATCTGTTTGAGGGCTTATGGTAGTTTAAGTAAGATAGTCTTGCGCATGTGAACACTTGGTCCATAGTTAGTGGTCTTGCTTGGGAAGTCTTAGGAGGTGTGGCTTTGTTGGAGGAAGTGTGTCAATGCTTGAGGGTTTAAAGACTTGTGCCTTTCCCAGTTCACTCTCTGCTTTGTGCCCTCAGCTTCCTGTTCTGCTGATGTGTCTTTGTTCCACCATCATAGACACCAATCCTCTGCAACTATCCCAAATAATTCCTTCTATATGGTGACGTATGTTTTTAATCCTGGGAACAGGAAGTAACTAATACAGAAGTGGGTAGCAAGAGTTGTACCATTATGGTCACAGATCTGACTGTGTTGCTTTTGGTTGAGGAATGTGGGCGATTTTTGGTAGCCAGGGTAGAAAAACAGGGGTTAATGGGACATCTGGAAGTCTGGAAGATAGTACCCACAACAATTAAGACTATGGAGACTCATCTCAAGAGGTTTCAGAGAGGAATAATATCACCTGCATTAGGGACCCTTCCTATGATATTTTTGACAAAGATTGTGGCTACTTTCTACTAATGTGCTAAGACCTTGCCTGAAGCTAAATTTAAACAGAATGTACCATGGACTAGGGAGATGGCTCAGCACTTAACAGCACCTGTTCCTGCAGAGATTCTAAACTGCATTCAGTTCCCAGCACCTACATGGTGGCCACGGCCATCTGTAATTCCAGATCTAAGGGACTCAGCCATCCTCCTCTGACCTCCACTGGCACCACACACACACGGTGCACGTATATACATGCAGACAAAACACCCACACACGTAGAATAAAATAAACAAAATTTTAAAAATAAATTAAAAGTTATAAAAGTAAATTAAAATTAAGATCTTTGGCAGAAGAGATTTTAAGATGCCCTAACAGTGATCCTGTCACATGTTTATTAGTAATCATTCTTATTCAGGTCTACAATGAAAAAAGAACAAATAGGGCATATTAACACACACACACACACACACACACACACATACACACATACACACACACACACACACGAGTTTCTAGAGAAAAGAACACTGACCAGCTTAGTGTTTCAGGGAATCTTGCACTGGATGAGAGACTGTTACTGCAAAACTATTATCACAAAAAGAAATAAACAAAAACAAAGAACTGATCTACACTGTTTTACAAAAAGAAGGAGCCATGGGGAAGATTCCACCCAGCTACCTTCTAACACCTGAAAGAGAGCATGAGGCATTCACTGCTCCCGAAAGGCGGTTACAGTCAAAAGCTAGTGCTGGTGAGATTCAAATGGGCCAGGGTTCATCCCAAGCTGGTAGCTGAACTCAGCAGTGTCATCCACAGGGTGCTGGCTTTAGAATCATAAAAGATAAGGGGCCATGGAGTCTTTCCCCTCGGCTTCAGAGAGAGCGCGAGAGCAGAGAATATGTGGCCAGAAGCCCTTGTGTGAAGACCAAGAGAGCAAGAGGCCCTGCGAGGCCAGAGCGTGAAGCTGTGCAAGTGAAACCCCTGCTGCATTTGCTGTGGGATATTTGTCAAGGAGAGCGGCAAAAATGCAGAGAATGGAACTAGGCCCGGGGAGAAAAGTACGTTGTAGTCAACAAAGTTGGAATGGCAGAGCCATCTAAGCCTTTGACATCACACATGGAGCTAAAGGATTTGGCATTTGCCTGTTGGGTTTCAGTCTTGCTTTGGTCCAGTATTTCCTCATTACGCCCCAGGTCTTCCTTTTTGGGATGATAATATATATTCTGGGCCATTTTATGTTGGAAGTATGTAATTTGCTTTTTTATTTCATAGAGTGTGACAATTACCAGATCAACAGATTGCTTTGAGTTTCAGAGACTTTGGATTTAAAACCGGTGTTGTGACTGTGAAAAACTGGTGGCTGTAGTTTTAATTGTTTTTGAAACCTACTTTTAATATGGGTTCTTAAATGCTTTAACCTCCCTTCTACCCACCAACCCCCAGAGGTAGTAGAAAAGAAAGGTTATTAGGATACCGGGTTTTGGGGGGGGGTGGGGGGTGGAGTGGACCTGTTTAGAAATTTTTCTTTGGAGCAAATTCCATCTGTGTTGTCAGGAAATCAGCTTTCAGTTCACAGGTCAGCAGCGGCAGCTCAATCCACTGGAAAACTCTTCTCAGATACACCACCAGTCCAGTTCAGTAGTGTCTGGATAACAAACATGAATCTGCAGCAGTAGCAGAACCTAGCAGATATAGCCAGGCCCCAGGGGAAGTGGCAGGAGTCAGCAGCAGTGACCAAGACCACCAGGGATGCCAGGAGAAGTTCTCTGCCTATTAGCAAAGACAGGAGACCAAGAAGCATTGCAAAGCAAGGTATGCAAGCAAGCCCCTGTCAGGCTCTGTTACGTCCTATTTATACTCCCTCCAGACATCACGTGTCCTTCACTGGTCTTGGTTCACCATGTGTTTTGCCTCAGCAAATGAGTTTGTCTTAGCAAACTCCACATGAGCCTGTATCAGCTGACTTCACTCTGCCAGTCAGCCCTAGTTCTGGGAAGCAGCAGCCAGAAGCCGCAGGAACCTCTCCAGAAGTTTTTAGGTGCATTTCTCTATATGGAGTCATGCCCAGTGGAGCTCAACAACACATGTAAGGGAAACCAATACATGCACGTTAGAGATTGTCCTTTCACACGCTCGCTTTAGCAAAACATCCTTTCACCTGTGTCTGCTTCAGGAAAACACCATGCGACACAACTGACTTTCTGAAGAAACCTTACGTTCCACTTCAGGTGGCTTCGAAGTTGGACTGTGTATTGTACACTGTGATATGGCCACAAGCCACGAGAGGACAGGGAGTGGAATGTGGTGGTTTGAATGAGATGTCTCATAGTTCAGGCATTTGAACACTAGGCTCCCAGTTGACAGATCTATTTTAAGAAGGATAAGGAAGGGTGGTCCTGCTGTGGGGGAGAGAATGTCACTGGAGATGGAAATGCCATCATTTCCAGTTCACTGTCTCTGCTCTGTGTTTGTGGCTCAGAGGCGAGTCCTCAGCCTCCTGCTCCTATTGCTATGCCGATGCACAACCATCATGAACTCTCAACCTTTGAAACCATATGCCCCAATAAATCCTCCTTTCTATGAGTTACCTTGGCCATGGTGCTTTTTCACAGTTTTGTATCTTATTACATTTTATTTTGTCATATTTGTGATATACATGTCAAAATAAAATATAAGATGAAAACCATCACATTGAGGCTGGACAAGGCAACCCAACAGAAGAGAGCCCCAAGAGAGGGCACAAGGATCGAAGACTCACTTGTTCAGTGAGTCCCATAAAAATGCTCAGCTGTAAGATAATACACACACACACACACACACACTCACACACACACATACACACACACATACACACACACATACACACACACATACACACACACATACACACACACACATACACACATACACACACACATACACACACACATACACACACACATACACACACACATGCACACACACATACATACACACACACACACACACACAGAGACAGAAAGAGAGTGAGAGAGAGAGAGAGAGAGAGAGAGAGAGAGAGACCTGGTGCAGACCCCTGAGGGCCTTATGCTTGCTGGTTCAGTCTCTGTGAATTCATATGAGCCTTGCTCAGTTGAGTCAACCGTCTCTACTCTCCTGATACCCTTCTTCCCCTCTGACTCTTTATACTCTTTCTGCCTTCTCTTCTACATCACACTCCCATTTTTATTTAACAACAAATACATTGTCATACCACTTTATGTCAATGTCCACTCGGTGTTTTTTTTTTTTTTTTCATTACATAATTGGGTTTTGTTGCATTTGATGCCTGTAATATGGTTAAGGTCATTATTTCTACCATCTATAAAATAACAATGCACATACTTCTCTTTGTGACCCTACCTGGCCCTGGGGATCATCAGCCAATATCTGTCCACAAGGGCAAGTGGAGCAGAGATGACAGACGGGGGAACGGAAGCCCTGTGAGTACATACAGTAATGATAACATACTGGGACTAGCTTCAGGGAGATAGATCAACTTTACTCTGGGTGAATCAGGGTTATATAGTTTTGGGTTGGGGGTAGGAATATCCAGGGCAAGCAAAGGCCAGTGGCTGAAGGCTTAAGGGGCTGAGAAGCCTCATTAGCGTGTGAAGTCACTCCAGGAATCTTAGGTGCTAGCTGAATGAGTTCTTATCAGGAGAAAGGAAGTTGACCCTGTAATATTAACCAAGGCTATGTGACATTCTGCAGGTAGAAGTTGTGTGGGGGTTTCGAGCTCCCCAGACAAAGAGAAGCCCCACCAATGAAGGAAGTCCGACATGACACTTTGCACTAAGCCCAGAAGGCTAGCTAGATGATGGTAGACTTCAACTTTAATTAGCAAGGCAACACTTATTTATTTATTTATTGGTTTTTCGAGACAGGGTTTCTCTGTGTAGCCCTGGCTGTCCTGGAACTCACTCTGTAGACCAGGCTGGCCTCGAACTCAGAAATCCGCCTGCCTCTGCCGCCCATATCTATTTATTTAAAAAAACCCTTTTTCATTATATGTTTGCATACATGTTTTATTTTATTGTCAGTGTCACTAAGAATATGACAGGAAGGGACATATAACCATGTGGACATTCTTTCCCAAATTGTTGGATGTTTTTTCACCTCTTTTCTATTTAATTATTTAAATGTAAATCTTCAAACTTTATATGTTTATTTTGAGACATGGTGCCTCTATGTATCCCTAGCTGGCCTGAAAATTGATATGCAGATCAGTCTAGCTTTAAAATGATAGATATCCACTTGTCTCTACTTCTAGAGCACTGAAATTGAAGGTATGCAACGCCATGGCCAACCGTTTAAAACATTTGATTTCTGGTTCAGTGATCTATTTCCTCAGTTCTGTTTTTTGCTGTTTTTTTTTTTTTCTGTACCT
>NC_047673.1:3555000-3622500 GCF_011762505.2 Arvicanthis niloticus
AGAAGCAACCTGTCCCACCATCGGAGGCGCAAGCATAATCTGTTACCGCTGACCGGTCCCAGGGCCTCCTTAAGCAGTGTGAACATGTGGGGGACCTTACAGAGTAAGAGCAGTGTGGAGGATGGCAAACGAGGGGTGCTCATCACCTTAGCTGCAACTTCTGCGGTCGTTCAGAAACCAGATCAGCTGAGGGATTCTACACCCAAGATCCCAAACGTTCAGAATAGCTTCTGTGACAGTACAGATACAACTCCGGTTTGCAGACTGCCGAGGGACCCACAGGGACTCTCGTTTGTGGATAATCCTTTGGATCAGCTGTCTGACCTACCAGGGTATTTGTCCACCTTGCCACCTGAAAACCAAAGCCCTGTCTCTGCTGATGTAGATTCCATCCTAGAAGAATGGAAGCCTTTTGTAATGCAACAACCCTCTGCCCAAGGGAGGGTCCCTCAGAGCGCTCTCATAGTCCTCAGGCTTTCTCCACCATCTAGTCAGAGAGACTGCAGTCCACCGGCAGGGCCCAGCAGCCAGCCAAGTGGCTACACCAACACCCCCATCCTTGGAAACAGCCAGCCAAGCAGTCCAACCGCAACCTTGCCCCCATTGCGGGACCGTCAGCTTTACTGCTGCCAGCACTGTGACACATACTTTGCAGACAATGTCCTTTACACTATTCATATGGGATGCCATGGGTATGACAACCCCTTTCAGTGTAACATATGTGGATTCAATTGTGAGGACAAGTATGATTTTGCCTGTCACTTTGCACAAGGTCACCATAACCAGGGCTGACAACGACCAACTGTATATCTTTACCCAAGTTAACCTTTTGGGGTGTTTGTAGTTTAGTTTTAGATTTTGGTTACTCCTGGCAAGGCTTTTTCTACTTTAAAAGCTTGCTATAGTTGGTAGAAACCTCTCCCCGCCCCCTCCTCCCCCACCATTCCTCTTTTGATATAATTCCATTTGGTCAGGGTTAAACACTGGATACTTAACCTTTTTCTTCCCATCAGTAAGTCATGTGAGAATTGAAGCCCAATCAAAACCTTACCAGGTATTTAGTTATATTTTCCTACTTATGCCCCTTTAGGCTTTAAGGATTGTTCACACTCTTGGTATTTCTGATAGTCATTGAATTTAGATAATATTTCTGTTGTATTTTAAAAATAGAATAATTTTCCCCTTTAAACTGGTTACACCCTATTTTCATGATGGTATTAACTTTAAAGTTACCTGTAGTTGGAGTATTGTCTAGTTCTTATACTAAAATTGGACTAGTAGTTTCATTTCAAGTGGAAATAATAAGACTGCCTCAGTATAGTAATTGTTTTTTTTTCTACAAAGGGAACATAAAACAATTTTTTTGAAGTTAAAATAGGTGAAAGTTCTGAAAAAAAAATGGAACTTGGGACCAAGTTTCCTTTAACCTAAATAGTGTGTTTAATATTTAACACTGTGGAGACAATGTCTAATTTAGATTAATAACCCACTGAGCCTCTAATGTTTCAAGTTTATTTTCTAAAACCGGAGGAAAAGGTAGCAGAATACTAGGCACTTTTTTGCAATTTCAATTTCTTTTTTTAAAAAAAGATTTATGTATTTTTTTTATTTATATGAGTACACTGCAGCTGTCTTCAGACACACACTAGAAGAGGGCATCAGATCCCATTACAGATGGTTGTGAGCCACCATATGGTTGCTGGAATTGAACTCAGGACCTCTGGAAGAGCAGTCAGTGCTTTTAACGGCTGAGCCGTCTCTCCAGTCCACAATTTCAATTTCTTAGTTAAATTCTTCACTGCCACATGACTGGTGTTCGTTAAGATTGGCAACTTTAATGAGACTCTGTTTTTCAGATTCTCTTGATGACCAAAACAACAAGAGGCACAGCGAAATTTAGCCATTTGAAATTGCGGCTGTTCCCCAGAACCGTCTGAGACAGCCAGTGAGACCCCACCAGTTCCTGAACTGTGACCTTCAGGGCTTTAGGGCTTTGTACATACATTATCGCTGCTGCTGTGTTCATATGACTTTGATAGAACAGCCACAGAAACTTCATGCAAGGCTTCTGGGAAAATCTGATTTTTAACTTTCTGTGTTCCTTACTGAAAACGAAGTGCCCTGCTCCCCAGGTCTATTCTTTTGAGCCTTTATACTAAGGCTAAGCTGAGCCACTTCCTGAGTGCTCCTCTTTTGCCTCTAGGGATGCTCCTGGCAAAATATGAAGGCACAGGATGAGGCCCAATCCTGCAGCAGTTTTTCTTTACACTGGATGGGCAACAGGGGCCCATAGAATCTATGTTAATCATCCTTCTCCTGCAGGACCCACCCTGACCTCCATGTTGGCTAGTGTGGACACATCCTATAGGTTCTCCTGTCTTGTAGCAGCAGCAGGGCTTATTCCAGGGAGGTGCCCAGAGAGGAGATGAGCTGGTAGTCCTGCCCTAACTACAAGTATAGCACAAGTGCCTGCCGCCTCATTCCTTCCACTGCCTGTCAGACTGAGGCTGGGAATGGCTTCTTTCTGGTTGCTCTTCCACCTCAGGTGGGTTTCTGTGAGCTCTGATCTCTCTGTTGAAGGGGTACATCTCTGCCTCTTTCATCCATGCCCTTTCTGACGGAAGCCTGACCCATTCAAACTCCTTTGACTCCAGGGCTCCCATCAAGCTCTCTAACGGACACTGTGTAGTTAATAGTTACTGATTTCTTTAGAAATTTTCTTTGAATTTATAGCACATACAATGGGCCTGAATGGTGTCTTACCCAAATTCATATGTTGAAATCCCTGGAGCTTGCGAATGTGACTATATTTGGACAAAACGTCTTTAAAGGAGCAAGGTCAAGTAAGGTCTCATGGATGAACCCTAACCTGGTATGATTGTGTCCCTGTGAGGAGAGTTGGACACAGGTTGATGACCAGGGGAGGGAGGGAGAAGCTGTCTAGCTGCCTACGAGCCAAGGACGGACAGAAATCTCAGAAGGGGCTAGACTTACTTGCATTTTGTTCTCAGGTTTTTAGTCCATGGAACTATACAGAAGTAAGTTTCTAAGTTAAATTGTCCTGGGTTGTAACAGTAGCTTGCTAAGGAAGCCTAGCACGTTGGTAAAGTAGTGCTATGCTTCTGTTTGATTTTGGGTTTAGTTTGGTTTTGAGTCAGGTCTCACTATGTAGCCTTGGCCAACCTGGAACTCACTGTGTGGAATAGCTCATAAAGATTCATTTACCTCTGCTTTCCTAGTCCTGGGATTAAAGGTGTGTGCTACCATGCCACCCTGCTTTTCTTTTTCAGGAAGAAAATGTCCTAAAGAGACAGTTATGGAAGGGAAGGAAACACATGACCCTGTGTTTTAGAGCTAGGTGCAGTGTAAGAACAATTTCCTGGGCTTGTCTAGTTCTGCATTTATTAGATTTTATTTTAGTGCTTCCTTTGGAATGTAGCATTCACTTTATGTTCTCCTAAAGACTGCCACTCACTCATAGCACTTTATAAGTCTCCTTAGCTGTTCTCCTAACTTGTCACATAATAAATGCCAAAGTAAGCTCTTGAGTAAGATTGAGTGGATTCACAAGCTGGAGCTAGGCTGTTGAGGGTTGCTGTGTTCCTTGACCCACATATCCTTACTGCTGGTGTTTATCACTGAGGTCAGTACAATGGGGACAGTGACATTCAGGAAATTGAGTCACATTTAAAGCATTGGAATCTTTTGTTTTAGTTCATTTTTGTACTTAAATTCATCCATCATAGTCAAAAATGATTAAGTCAGAGAAGCCAGTCACCATTATTTATACTTCAGGGTAGAGGATTGATCCTCTTAACTGTAATGGCCAGCATTTGGCTCTAAAGGCTAATTCCTTCTTAGTCTTTGTACTCTGTGGACTGTGAGGTCCACTGTTCCTTCACTCATGGTCCCTCTGTGTCCTCACCAGGCTCTTTAACAATGCCTGTACACTAACTGACACAGATCTGCCTGCAGCACGGAGTTCACTCCTGGCTGAGTTCCCAGCCCCTGGGTCTGAAACTGCTTACTGAGCATCCCCACCGTATTCCTCTGAGTGCCTCAAGCTCCCCTCGCTCCTCCCTCTGTCACCCTCGTGTACATTTCCCATCCCCGTGCTTATTCCCTCCTGTCCTCACTCTTTTCCATACACTTCTGTCTTAAACTGTAGCCCAGAATGACCAGGAGCAGAGGGTAATCTTACCACAGTCTCCAACATGCCACAGTTACAGGCATAAGTCACCATAGCCAGCCTATTACTGTCTAAGATGTTCGTTACCAGAGACCGACACACCTCAGCATGTAAATCCAACCTCTTCTTTCCATCTCACATTGCCACTCAACAGGGCTTATTCATTTTTCTTTTTTCATATTGAGTATGGAAGAATACTCAAAATGTATTTTGTCTCACCAGTGTTAAGACATGCAAATCAACAGAAGGCAGAATGAAACTGACAAAGGTAGCACCCAACATAGTTAGAATCAGAGCAAGTGAGCACGTTTGCAGGCGGCTGGCTGGAAAGTGGCGCTTATGCTGGGTAACTGGCAAAGACACCGGCAAGTTTTAAAAATGCATCTCTTTAACTCAGTAAACTATCTTTTAGAAATCTGCCACAGTGAAGTAACTTGAGAAATATATGGGTTACACGTTTGGTTTACTAGATTTTCGTAAACACTAAAAGATCATAAATATCACCAATACCAAACAGCCTAAATGAGGGATTTGCTTAATATACTGTGTTAAATATGTGAGTTTTGGCACCACTGATGATTATGCAAGGTATGTGGTTACCAAGTCCAGTGAAACTCACTTGCACTTTACATGCAAAGAGAGAGTGTGAAATAGTGTATAGATGGTGGACACACTTGATATAAATATGCACATGGGCATTCTCAACAGAAATCAGGGCAAGCTGGAAAGTGCTTTGTGGGCTATCAGTGATGGGTACTTCAGGAGATGACCTTGTAGAGGATAAACGCTTTTCAAGAATTTTCTTTATTTGCTCATTCTTTCCCCTAACAACAAAAACTCCTAACAAGGCAGGAGCTCCTATGAAATCTCTGAGTAGGAAGCACCATAGGGTACATTCCAGTAGACAACACTGAAATGGGCAGGTGTCTCCACTTTGTTCCATGGCAACCTTAGCCTGTGGGCTATGCACTGACCCAGAAATGAACAGCAATGTCTGTCCAGTATTGTCCAGTCACCAACACCAGCTAGAGCTCCTGACTCTTGTCTGATAGAACAGTGTATCTGGGCCCCAATATCCCCTTACATGCATATGCCATGTGATGGATTTCCTCCCAGAAGGCCCTACTTCCTGGATTTTCTACCATCTCCCTCCTGAGAGTACACCAGCAGGGTACCAATGTTTCAACACATGAACATTTGGAGGTCTAAACCATCAAAGTCATGTCAAAGATACATGGATGTTAACATCTAAAAAGTTATATGTGCCACTTTTGTGACTGATATTTTTGCTTGTGCCTACAGTTAAACACATTTCTAAATTTAGTGTGACAACCCTTTCTGTGCCTCCCCAAATGCTTCTCCAGAATTTGCACACCATCCCACAAACTACACATTTTTAGTTTAACAGAACATGCTATTATTGTATGTATTCTAGCACTCGCTTTTTTCTGAACAGAGAATTAATGAGATTTGTTGATGTGTACAGATAGATTATGTTAGATTATAGGGTAGCACCATTTGAATATTTCCATATCATTTGTATTTTTACTGTTGAAGAACATTTGTATTATTTTTAGATTTTAAAACTCTTTCTGTTAGTAAAAATGTAAAAAAAAGTATTTATGTACAGATATCACTGTGTGTATGTGTATACATGTGTGTGTGTGGAGTGCTCTCTACCTGGTATGGCATGGCCGTTGCCCACATGAACTCACAGAAGTTGATTATCTGCATAAGATTGGGTCTATTACATTCCAGCATGGAGGGAGGAAAGGGATAAGGGCCCACCTCTCCCTAATGATTAGGCAATTTACAGTTGCTGAGGGGGAACACATAAGGCCCCAGTCCTCTCTGAGGATCTTTAGGCTAGCTAATGGTTGGGGGAAGGAGAGAGACACTTTTTATTGGTGTAGTTTCTGGTGATATATCCATGCTGCAGGGTATAACCTTTAATCTATGCTCTTGTAAACACTATTGGCAACACTCACTAGATCATAAAGGAAGGAGAAGGAGGGAGGGAGGGAGGGATGATGGATGGATGGATGGATGGATGGATAGATGGATAAAGAGAGGGGTGATTAGAAGAGGAATTAGCTGCCAAGAGGGAGGGAATCAGTGGAGTGGAAGTCAAGAATGTCAGGAGCAGATATGATCATGGTAGTAGTAAATTGGTCACATTCTCTCAGACAGAAGAGAACCAGTGTGTGTGCATACTGGTTCTCACCTGATTTTCTCCAACTACCCAACACAAGCTCTTCTCTCCCAGGAATGGTCCCGGCCAAAGTTAAGATGGGTCTTCCTACATCAGTAATCTCAAAGACAACCCTCTTAGGTGTTCTCATAGGCTAACTAACCTTAGCCTATACCATGCTTCAGAGGCGTGGCTAAGTGTCTTGTCCATCACAGTCTTTGAAGAACATTTTCTAAACCTCAAGGTTATGAACAGCTTCCATATTTAATGTTTCAAAATCTTGCCTTTCATATTAAAACTTTATCACATAAATATAAATGGAGAAAGATGTCTTAGTGTTTCCACTGCTGTGAAGAGACACCACGACCAAGGCAACTTTTTTTTTGTTTTTGTTTTGGTTTGGTTTTTTCTTATTTTTTATTAGATATTTTATTTACACTTCAGATTCCATCCCCTTTCCCCGTTCCCCCCCTTAGAAAACCCCTATCCCATGCCCCCTTTTTCTTTTGCACATATACATTTTTTTAAAAAATGTTAATCATACACTTTATAAGTTTGGTATTGCTCAATCAGAGGTGTAACCCACCACCCAACCGAGATATATCAACTATCTTTGACTGGTGGAGATACATGAACATCTGCCTCCCTGTCTCCCCCCTCTTTCTTTCATCACCTAGCTTCTCTTCTCTTCTTCTCCTCCTCTTCTTACTCTTTCTCTTCTTCTCAGTACTCCTCCCACCTTAGCTCCTCCTACATATCACCTTTCCTGTTAAAATGAAACTTTTCTCTCAAAATACAATTAGAGCTTAATTATGCCAATTTGTACCTGTGAGGTACAAGATAGTCCTCATACCCAGTCCAACATTTTGTTGACTAACCAGAACCTCTGTCGTCTCTCCTAACTAAAACACTTAGTTCTGAACCTGGCTTTTTCTGACCAAGGCAACTTTTACAAAGGACAACATTTAATTGGGGCTAGCTGACAGGTTCAGAGGTTCAGTCCATCATCATCAAAGCAGGAAACATGGCAGCATCCAAGCAGGCATGGTGTTGAAGGAGGTGAGAGTTCTACATCTTGTTCTGAAGGCAAACAGGAAAAGATTGGCTTCCAGGCAACATGCATACCTCCCATACAAAATAAACATACTCAAATTAATACAATCTTCATACAACAACAATGAAGTATTAGGAGGAGAAATCAAGAAAAAATTCCATTCACAATAATACATAAAAACATCTTAGAAATAATTTAAGCAAGAAAACAAAGGAAAGTTTCCTTCCCAGTGTTTGGTATTGATCCAAGGCCTGAGACCAGGGCTCTGCCACACAAGTGAGCTATATCACCAACCCAGAAAAAAAGCTTATAAATAAAAAAAAAAAAGTCATAAATAAATACAAATTGGTTGGAATTGGAATAATGTCTATACTACCCAAAAGGATCCACATATTCAAAATCATTTTTAAAAATTTATTATTTATTTAATTATTCTTTGCGTATGAGTGTTTTGCTTGAATGTATAACTGTGTACACATGCATACTTGGTGCCTGAGGAGATTGAGAGCTTCCATATGTATGTTGGGAATTAAACCTGGTTCCTTTGCAAGAGCAATATGTGCTCTTAACCACTGAGTCAGCACTCCCAAACCCCCAAAGCAATAATTATTAAACCAAGTTTTCTTCCTTTTAAAAAAAACATGTCTGACTGTGTAGGCCTGGATGGCTTGGAACTTACTATGCAGACCAGGATTGGCTCAAATTCATAGAGATCTACCTGCCTCTGCTGCCTATGTGCTGGATGGAATTAAAGGTGTGCAACTCTACACCTGGTCCATAGTCAACTAAAGTTTAAATAAGCAACTGAGCAGAGTCAGTGGGGAAATATTTTCTTTAGTAAACTTTACTGGGAAACCCAGATATCCCTATGTAAAAAAACAAAATTGGGACTTTTCTCATACTGTATAAAAATTTTATATGGACATTTAAAAAATCACAGTGGATAAGTGTATGAGCCAAATTCTATTAAAAGCAATTTTATGAAAAATGCTTTTTTGCCATTGGTTAGGGCAATCATTTTCTTGGGATATAAACTCCAAGACAAAACAAGAACAAACATAGACAAGTGAGATTACCTCAGACTAAAATTCTCCTGCACTGCAAAGGAAAGAGAGCGCAGAGACAACATACAAAGAGAGAGGGGGGAAAGAGAAAGCATTGGCAAAGTAGAAATCTATATGGGATTAATATTCAGAATGTATGTGAAATTTAAATAGTATGACAGTAAGAAAATACAATTTTAAAAATGGGATGTTTTTCTAAAGCAACACATAGGTTTAGGGATGTATCCCAGCGGTGAAGGACATAGGCATTTGTGAGTCCCAATCAATGAAGGAGAAGAGGAAGGGAAGACTCAGGAAAAAGGAGAATATAAATGGGTAATATATAAATCGTTAAGTTGCCGGGCGGTGGTGACACACACCTTTAATCCCAGCAATTGGGAGGCAGAGACAGGTGGATTTCTGAGTTGGAGGCTAGCCTGGTCTACAGAGTGAGTTCCAGGACAGCCAGGGCTACACCGAGAAACCCTGTCTCGAAAAACCAAAATCAATCAATCAATCAATCAATTCATCATTAAGTTGAATCATTATGGAAATTAGAATGGAAACCACTATGAGATATCACCTCACGCCTACTTAAAACATTAAAGGTACTTGTTGGTAGGGATGAAATAATAAAGGAACTGTGGTACAGTTGTTGAGCAGATACAAATTGGTACATCAATTATGAAGAGTAGAACAGTGTTTCAAGACGTTAAAAATGGAGCTGCCTTGGGATTCAGCCATAGCGCTCCTGGGAATAGGCCCTAAAGAAATGAAATTTGTGCGTTGAGGGGCTAGCTGTACTCTGATAATAGGCAAGATACAGAAATCAACCTTTGTAAACTGACAGATTAATGGGTGAGGAAATGTGTGTATATATGCAGTATAATTCATACATAGCAGAACGTCACTCAGCCTTGGAAAATATTCTCGTCTGTGACAATACAGGCAATGCTGGAAGACACAATTCTAAGGGAGGTAATTGAGGACAAATACTGCATGATATGATATATGTTAGCCTATTTTATTTTGTTGCTGTGATTAATACTCTCTGACTGAAAGCAACAAACTTAGGGGAGGGAAGGCTTTCTTTCATCTTACCCTTCTGGTCAGTCATGGTCCATCACTGAGGGATGTCAAGACATGAACTTGAGGTAAAACCATGAAGGAATGCTCATGCCCAGGTAGCTTTCTAATATAGCTCAAGCCCTCCACCCTGGGGGTGATGCCACCCATAGTGAGCCAGGTTCTCCCACATCAATCAAGACAATCTCTCACAGACATGGCCACAGGCCAATCTGATTAAGGTGATTCTTTAATTGAGAGTCCCTCTTCCTAGGTGACTTTTAGGTTGTGTGAAGTTGAAAAAAAAATTTAGTGGTACTTTAGAGTCAGAGTGTAATGGTGGTTTCTGAAGCTGTAGTTATGTTGGAGGAAATGAATTAAAGTTTCAGTTGAGTAAGATAAGAAATTACCCTAGGTATCTAATGTTTGATGACTGAATACATGAAAATTTTCCCATTAATTTACTTTTACACTTTGTATCTCAATCAGGCGCAGCCTCCCTTCTCTCCCAATGCCTTCCTCACATTGCCCTTCCACTTATCTCCCCTTATTTTCTCCTATGATGAGGGGAGAGATCCTCTCTGGGTACCAACTTAACCTGACACATCAAGTCACTGCAGGCCTAGGCACATCCTCTCCTACTGAGGCCACAGAAGACACTCAGGGGAACAGGGTTCAAAGGTAGGCAACAGTCAGGGATAACCCCACTCCAGTTGTTGGGGGACCAAGCTGCAAATGTGCTACTATGTGTGTGTGTAGGGGGTCCTAGGTCCAGCCCATGCTAGCTCTTTGGTTGGTGGTTCAGTCTCTGGGAGCTCACAAGGGTCTAGGTTAGGCGACTCTGTTGGTCTTTCTGTTTCTCTCCTCTTTGAGTACCTCAGTCCTTCCCCCAACTCTTCCACAAAACTCCCTGAGCTCCATCTAATGTTTGGCTGTGGGTCTCTGCATCTGTTTTGGTCAAGTACTGGGTGGAGCCTTTCACAGGACAGTTATGCTAAGCTCCTGTCTGCAAGGATAATAGGGTGTCTTAGGGTTTTACTGTTGTGAAGAGACACCATGACCAAGGCGACTCTTATAAAGGAGGACACCATTTAATTGGGGCTTGTTACAGGTTCAGAGTTTCCGTCCATTGTGACTTCCAGGCAGCTAGGAGGAGGGTCTCAAAGCCCACCCTCAAACTGACACACTTCCTCCAACAAAGCCACACCTAATAGTGCAACTCCCTGGGCCAAGCATATTCAAACCACAACCCCTAGCCCCCACAGTCTTGTTCAAATACACGAGTCTATGTGGACCATACCTAGACATAGTATAATGCAAAAATACATTTAGTCCAACTTCAAAGGTCCCCATAGTCCCTCACATTTTAAACAATGTTTAAAAGCCCAATGTTCAAAGTCTCTTCTGAGATTCATTCAGTCACTTAACTGTGATCCCCTATAAAGCACAAGTAAAAACCACATTATATACCTTCAACATCACAGGTTCTACGTTACCATTCCAAAATGTCACAGTGAGGAAATCCGGGACAAAATCAAGGCCAAAAGCCAGCTGGGCAAACTCTAAACTGTGCATCTCCATGTCTGATGCCCAACTCCTTTCTGCTTTGTTGACTGCAACACAATTCTCTCCCTTGGACTGGCTCCACTCCCTGTTAGCAGCTTTCCTCAGCAGGTATTCCATGGCTCTGCATCTTGAACATCTTGGGGTCTCCAAGGCAACTTCAACTTTACAGTTTCTTGTTCCAATGTCTGGGATCCACACATGATCTTCTGGGATCTTCCAAAGAGCTTGAGTCCAACCCCCAGCTCTGTCCTCAAGCACTCCAGGGTCTGGTTGACTCCACTTCTGCTGCTGCTGTTCGTGGTGATCATCCTGTGGTACTGGCATCTCTAATACACTGGGGTCTTCTGCTGCAACTAGGCTCCTTTTATGGTGCCAAGCCTCAGTTTGTTTACATGGCCCCTTCAGTTCTGGGCTATTAACTGCAACTGAGCTGCACCTTCACCAATAGCCTTCACTGGCCTCTCACAGTACCAAGACTCAGCTGCTCTCCATGACCACTTCATGCCTTCAAAACCAGTACCACCTGGGTGATTCTTACTCATTACCAAGTCCAGCTGCAGCATGAGGTAAAAACCTGGGCTATCTCTGGAACAGTGCTTCTCTGTGCTCTAAGAAAACACTCCCCAGAAGATTTCACCTCAGCGATGCTGTTCTCTTTCCTAGTCACCTCTAATTTCTTAGTTTTGTCTAACCAGCATCAATTGTCCCAGTAGTTGTTTCTAGTCGTGACTTGAAAGCCAGAGCCACATGGCCAAAGCTGCTGAGTTCTGTTGCTTGCTGGAGTTAGAACATGTCCCCCTTTGCTCTATCACATTACCACCAGTTTTCTGTTTTCCAGTCCCTTCACTACCTACGCTTGGCTATCCTGGAACTTGCTCTGTAGTTTGTCCTTGAACTCAAAAGATCTGCATGCCTCTGTCTCCTGAATGCAGGGATTTAAAGCATGTACCACCACACCTGGACTTGATCTTTGCTTCATACTAGGCTGGTCTGATAGAAAGATGGAATGGCCTTTTGAAAACACAGTTACAGTGTCAATTAAGTGGCAGCTAGGAGGAGGGTCTCAAAGCCTACCCTCAAACTGACTCACTTCCTCAAACAAAGCCACACCTACTCCAAGGCTACACCTTCTAATAGTGCCACTCTCTGGGCCAATTGTATTCAAACTACCACATAGAGTATCATTAATTGCCCACAGGATGTGTCTCAAGTTGGGCAGTCATTGTTTGGCCATTTCCTCAGTCTCTCCTCCATCTTTGTCTCTGCACTTCTTGTAGGCAGGAAGAATTTTGGGTCAAAGGGTTTTGAGTGGGTTGATATCCTTATCATGCCACTGGGAGTCCTGCTTAGCTACAGGAGGTGACCACTTCAGGTTCCACATCCCCCACCGCTAGGAGACTCAGGCAGAGTCACCCTCATAGACTCGCTGGAGACTCCCCTATCCCATGTTTCTGGCATGTCCTAGAGATGTGGCCCCTCTGATTTTCATTCACTCTCCCGGCCTTCTTTCCCTGGCTCTCCCACACCTGATCTGTCCTCCGTTTCCCTCTCCTACTCAGTGCCCTCCCTTCATTCACCTCCAATGACTATTTTATCAAATTGTTTTTTTAAAGGTAGATGTAAGGTTCTTATCAATCACACATGTATACCCATAAACTGATGGATATGCTAATCATCTCATTGTCATAATGATTTCTTAGTCTATACATCTAAGTTAGATACTGACAATCCAAATAACCCAATTAAAAATGGGGCACAGTGTTGAGAACCACACTAGCCCCACGTTTGGGCACCAAAAAATGTCGCAGCCTGAGCAAAATGTTGAGGCCCGGGCTGCCCTGCGTTTGGGCGACCACTGTATTCCGGCCCAAGCTGCCGCTCCAGTCGGCCCTCGGGTCGGGGTTCAGCAAGAGAGAGAGTGAGGACAGACTTGAAGAATGGAGACCAGACAGAGTGCGTTTCAGTCCCGTTTATTCTTCAGTCTCTCTTCTTAGTCCAAGTCCCAAGTCTTAAATTCCTAGTCTCTAGTTCCTAGTGCCTCCAAGTTCCAAGTTACTTCTTCCTGTCTGATTCTCTGATCTCTGTCTGATTCTCTGTTCTGTCTTGTGTCTGCCTCTCGCCTTTATATGTCTCACTTCTAAGCCATGCCTTTTGGTCACACCTTTAATCATGCCCTTAGGTCTTGTCTCTAAATCTGATCTCTAGGTCACTCTTAAGTCACACACCTTTAATCTCACACACCTTTAATCTCACGAACCTTTAATCTCAAGGTATCTAAACCAAGATTATCGGAGTGTGCTCAGCTGTTGTAGGCTATTGTAATCCAAGTCTCATGTCAGGGTATATGGCTCAAGATGGCTGCAAAGCTGATAGCTGCTTTCTGCTAAAAGTCAGCCCTCAACAGCACAGAGCTAAATAGAATCCTCAACAGAGGTATCTCAAATGGCTGAGAAACACTTAAAGAAATGTTCAACATCATTAGTCATCAGGGAAATGCAAATCAAAATGACTCTGAGATTCTACCTTAAACCCTTCAGAAAGACTAAGATTTAAAAACTCAAAGGATAGCACTTGCTGGCGAGGATGTGGAGCAAGGGGAACACTTCCTCGTTGCTGGCGGGAGTGCAAACTTGTACAACCTCTCTGGAAATCAATTTGGCAGTTTCTCAGAAGATTGGGAATACTTATACCTCAAGACCCTTGATCTTATATCACTTCTGGGCATATACCCAAACGATGCCCCACCATCTTGTTGAGGACCGCACTGCCCCACACTTTGGGGCTAAGTGCTCTGGTCAAGAGAGAGAGAGAGAGAGAGAGAGAGAGAGAGAGAGAGAGAGAGAGAGAGAGAGAGAGAGAGAGAGGATGGAGGGGCAAGAGACTCAAAGAATGGAGACAAGACAGGGTGTGTGGTCAAGTCTCGTTTACTGTCTCCCATAGACTATATTCACACCTCCTACTGACCACCACCTATTGACCTCTCCTATTGACTTCTTCTATTGACTCTATTACAAGGAAATCCTGGGTATTTATAAGGACAAGCAGGAGAAAACAGGTGAAGACATTTTACCATGTGCACCATGCAGCTGGGGTCACTAAACAGCAAAACAAGCTATGTGGGATAAACCCAAAAGGACACACATGGAATGTACTCACTTAAAGTGGATATTAGCCCTAAAGTACCAGATAACCAGGCTATAATCAACAGACCCAAAGAAGCCAAATAATAAAGAGGGCACAAGGGAGGATGTTTGAATCTTTCTCAGAGGGGGTAACAAATAGATATTGGAGAGATGAAAGAAGAGGGGATGGGAAAGGGAGCAGGCAGAGTGTGGGGAGAGCATATGTAGAGAGAGCAGGGGAGAGACAAGGGAGATCAGCTGGGGGGAAATCTCTGTTGTACCAGAGACCTGGGATGGAAGGGAGACCTCAGAGAGTCTAAGGGAGTGACTCTAGCTGAGATTTCTAGGAGCTGGGGATATGGATCCTGAAGTGGCCACTTTCTGTAGTCGGGCAGGGCTCCGAGGATAAGGACAGAAACTTACCCACAAAGCCTTTGACCCAAAATGTGTCCTGCCTACACTGTATGCAGGGACAAAGAGAAGAGACTGGGGGAATGGCCAACCAATGGCTGCTCCAAATTGAGACCCATCCCATGGGCAAGAGCTAGTCCCCAACACTATTAATGATACTCCGTTATGCTTGCAGACCAGAACCCAGCATCACTGTCCTCTGAGAGGCTCCACCCAACTGTCAATAGAAAGAGATTCAGAGACTCACACCGAAAACGTAGATAGAGCTCGGGGAGTCTTACGGAGATTTAGAGAAAGGTTTAGGGACCTGAAGGTGACAGGGACTTCACAGGAAGATCAACAGAGTCAAGTAACCAGGACCCTTGGAGGCTCCCAGAGACTGAATCACCAACCAAAGAGTGAGCATGGGCTGGACCTTGGCCTTTGTACATATTTAGCAGATGAGCATGTGGGTACCCCAAATAACTGGAGCAGGGGCTGTCCCAGAGTCTGTTGCCTATCTGCCTGCCTGTGGATCCTGCATGCCTAAATGGACAACTTTGACCTCAGTGGGAGAGGATGTGCCTACTCTCTCAGCAACTTAATATGCAGGGTAGGGAGGTTAGGAGTTTGGGGGCTGGGGTGTTGTAGGGTTGGAGAGTGGGTGGTTGGGTGGGTAGGTAGGTGGGGTTGAGGGTTGAGGGATTGGAAGGGTGGGGGTTTTTAGGGGCTAAGGGGGTTGACACCCAGAAGGGAATTTCCCCTTCTAAGGCAGGACTTACATAGGGGGGTACTGAGAGGAGAGGAAGGGCTGATATTGGGTTGTAAAGTTAATAAATAAATACATTTAATAAAAAAAGTAGATTTATGTTCTTTTCAATCACACACATACACCGGTAAGCTGATAGATATGCTAATCATCTTATTGCCATAATGATCTCACAGTCTATACATCTATTAAAGCAATGCAATATACACTGTAAGTATATATAATTTTATTCATAAGCTTTAATTCAAAAGGCTAGAAAATAGGTCTTTTTCTCTGGTTCTTTTTGTTAAATCTTTATTCTGTTACTGGTACTCTTGTAACAGAATGATGTATCCAAATATACATTTCTTCCTATTTTTTCTTGTAGGTATTTATTGGTTACCTTAATATAAGTACTCATACCTTTGTGGAATTTTTTTTTCTGTTACCACAAATACCACTTGCTTATTATGCTTTTATGCACTATTTCTGAAGTAGTAATTAAAAAGGCACGGATTTTGTGAACATACTTTTCATGTCTTTCGCATTCTATAAGAAGCCCCTAATGAAGAGGAACCAAATGTAAACAGGTGAAAGGGTGCTTCCAGTCATGGGAGCATGGCTGCCTGAGAAAGGAGGAGGTCATGGTTACTTTAGAAAGGATCAGGCCGTGGCCTCCTGAGAAAGGATGAAGGATGAGGTCATGGTTGCCTGAGAAAGGACCAGGCCCATGGCTGCCTGAGAAAGAAGGAGGCCATCACTACCTGAGAAAGGATGAGGTCAGAGACCCATTTGGCTGTAGCTTACAGTGAGTGGAACAAAGGTGAGAGATGAGCAGGGAGCAGATTTATCCAGAGTCTTTAGTAGGAAACCCTTCTAGGGTTCAGAATTTGAAGGTACTAGATTCAGACTTATGGGTTTTTGGTTTTTCTTTTTTTAACTTTTTATTTTACTTTTGAGACAGGGTGTACTGGCTGGTTTTATATCAAGTTTACATAAGCTAAAGTCATCTGAGAAGAGGGAACCCTGATTGAGAAAATGCCTCCATAAAAGTGGGGGTTCCAGGCAAACCTGTAGTGCATTTTCTTAATCAGTGACTGATGGGGAGGATTCATCACCGTGGGTGATGCCATCCCTGGGCTGGTGGTCCTGGGTTTTATAAGAAAGCCACACGGAGCCAGACAGAAAGCAGCACTCTGTATCTGCCTCTGCCTCCAGGTTCCAGCCCTCTTTGAATTTCTGTTCTGACTTCCTTTGATGTCTAACAGTGATATGAAGTGTGAGCCAAATAAACCCTCTCCTCCCCAGGTTGCTTTAGTTATGGTGTCCGATCACAGCAACGACGACCCTGACAAGACACAGAACCTCTCTGTAGTCCTTAGCTGCCCTTGGAGATTGATATGTAGACCAGGCTGGGATGAATTTACAGAGCTGCTCCTGCCTCTGAAGGCTGAAATTAAAAGCTCATCCTGTCCTGTCCCCTCACCCCCACCCCTGTCCCCTCTCCCAGATTGAGGCTTGTATGTTGAAACAGGGTCCTAGATGCTGACCTAGCAGATGGGTTGGAGGAAGCTCACACATAGCAGCAGAGCAGTTGTGAGGCTCTTGTGGTATCCAAGCCAGAAATGCTAATTTGCTGGGATGAAACAAAACAATGTAGTGTGCCTATCTTACAAATGAGTATAGCCTTGCCTATTATTTAATATCTAGAGACAAGGTCTTTTTTCCCTCCCTCCCTCCCTTCCTTCCTTCCTTCCTTCTTCCTTCCCTCTTCCCTCCCTCTCTCTCCCTCCCTTTTCTCCCTCCCTTTTCTCTCTCCCTCCATCCTTCCATCTGCCCCTCCCTCCCTCCCTCCCTTTGTCCCTCCCTCCCTCCCTTCCTTCCTTTCTTTCTTTGGCTCCTGTGTAGTAAGGCATGAGTCAGGATGGTGATGGTGTGTCATTCAATACCGATGACTTTAATTCAGTGTTACCTTCACTGTAGGGTACACATTGTCCTGATGCTGGGTGGGTCAGGAAGGTTCTACAGAACAGTGGGGAGCTGTCTTCCCTTGCAGATCATCCTGCACACAGCAACACTTGGCATCGCTGAGTCTCGACTTCTAAACTCTACTAATTGTTCTTCTGTAACTTGTCAACTAGAAGTATTCCCATATAATTTTCAAATTCATTCAACTGTGTTTGAAATCTCTCTGCGATGGCTAATCTTGGTTGTCACCTTGATACACTCGGGAAAAAGAAACGCCAGCTGGAGTTGTCTCCATTGGATTGGCCTGTGGGCATATCTATATGGCATCCTTGATTAATTGTTATTGTTATCTCATCATGGGTGGTACCTTCCCAAGACAAGTGAATCTGAGTTGAATAAGAAAGGTAGCCGGGCAGTGGTGGTGCATGCCTTTAATCCCAGCACTTGGGAGGCAGAGGCAGGTGAATTTCTGAGTTCGAGGCCAGCCTGGTCTACAGAGTGAGTTCCAGGACAGCCAGAGCTACACAGAAAAACCCTGTCTCGAAAAACAAAAACAAAACAACAACAACAACAACAAAAAAAAAAACAAACAAAAAAAAAAGAAAAAAGAAAAGAAAGGTAGCTGGGAAAATCAGAGAGAGAGGAAACCAGGTAAAAGCCCTCCTCCATGGTCTCTGCTTGAGTTTCTTCTTCAAGCTCCTTCCTGGAGTTGCCTGAATGAAGGTCTGTAACTTGTAGGATGAAAGAAACCCTTTCTTCCCCAAGAGGCTTTGGTTATGGTACTTGTGATGGCTATTCCTGGTTGTCAACTTGACCACATCTGAAATGAACTACAGCCCAGAATGAAGGGCACACCTGTGATCCAGGTCTTAAGGCATAGTGGCCATGAAAAGCTTGGGTCCAGGCAAGGTAGTACGTGCCTTTAATCCAAGGAGACAGGGGCAAGTCGATCTGAGTTCAAGGCCAGCCTGGGACAGAGCGAGTTCCAAATCCAGGTGTGGTGGTAAACAGCAGGGCCATACCTTCTGCTGGAGGCCTACATAAAGACAATAGAAAAAGACAGTGTTCTCTGCTTTGCTTGCACTTACTTGCTAGTATACCTGTTGGCACCCACTTCTTCAGAATTTGAGCTTATATAGAAGACCAGCTGAAACACCTCATGGGACTGAGCAACCACTAGATTCTTGGACTTCTCATCTACAGCTGCCGTTTTTTGGTTAGTTGGACTGTAGACTGTAAGTCATTCCAATAGTTTCCCTCAATATATAGAACTATTCTATTAGTTCTGTATTTCTTGAAAACCCTAAGACAGTATTTATAGCAACAGAGAAGTATCAAGAACCCTCTCGTTTTCTTAGAGCTCTCACCTACTGTTGATTCCAATATAAAAAGCAATCTTGCCACTGGTGCACAGTCCAGGCTGGCTGGTATCCTCAGCCTAAGGAAGGAGCCAAGACGCCAGCGTCAAAGCAGACTCTTCTGGTGAAAATGGTTGGTTTAGAGTGTCACATGTGACCTATCCAGAACCAAGCACATACAACAGAGCTTCTGCGTAAGGATCTTCCCAGTCACCTTGCATGATGGGATGTGACATATGCATTGGCTGTATCTTCTGCACCTTGTAGATCTTCTAGCAAAAAACCACCCCAGTGAATGCATAATTCACTTCTGGTTCCTTACAAGTGGTGATGTAAAGTAGAGACGACCAGTTATTAGATCCTTATTTATTGGTTTATTTAGTGATCTATTCCAAACACTGCTCCTGTTGCCACTTACCAAGCATGGTGTGTCACTTGCCTCCCAGAGCAGAATGACCAGGAGAAATTACAAAGCGACGGGTTGTTTCCATAACCACAAGCTCACCGCCACATACACTTCTGTAGAATCTTGCTGGCTTGTCCATCCCACCTGTGGTTTAGAGTATAAAATGATAATACAAACTCATTTTTTTTTCCCCTCAGGATGGAAGCCTTTCAGGAGCTAAGCTGGCTCTGGTCAACCGGTGACATCTCGCTTCCACGCTCACTGGGGTAGTAGTGATTCTTGCTTCACAAAGAATCTTGCAATGGTGGTGACTTCACAAAGCAAGTCCTGCTAGATTTGAGAGATTGGAGATTGCATTTCTACTTTCTAGGTGGGGTTAGCATGTGCAGGGAGAGCTTATGCACACAACTTTGATTGTGTGCTTGCTGCTTTCTTGTGATGTTTTTCTTTTTTTTTTCTTTTTTTTTTTTATTAGATCTTTCATTTACACTTCAGATACCATCCTGTTTCCCCATTCCCCCCCCTTAGAAAACCCCTATCCCATGCCCCCTTTTCATTTTGCATTTATACATTTTTTTAAGAAATGTTAATCATAGGCTTTATAAGTTTGGTATTGTTCAATCAGAGGTGTAACCCACTACCCAACCTAGATATATCAACTATCTTTGACTGGTGGAGATACATGAACATCTGCTTCCCTGTCTCCCCCCTCTATCTCTCTTTCATCACCTAGCTTCTCCTCTCCTTCTTCTTCTCCTCTTCTTACTCCTTTTCTTCCTCTCAGTACTCCTCCCACCTTAGCTCCTCCTACACATCACCCTTCCTGTTAAAAGGAAACTTTTCTCTCAAAATACAATTAGAGCATAATTATGCCTATTTGTACCAGTGAGGTACAAGATAGTCCTAATACCCAGTCCATCCTTTTGTTGACTAACCAGCACCTCTGTCATCTATCCTAACTAAAACACTTAGTTCTGAACCTGGCTTTTTCCTTGGCTTTAGGATGAATGTCAGCTGATGACCATACACTCAGATCTTTTCTCTCAAAGTAAATAGCTATAAGTTTTCAACCCCATCAGGAATCCAGAATGACTGAGTTGACTATAATTGTGGGAAGCACAAAGCATAGCTTCTAAAACTTAGCCAATTTATAGAGACCTCTGAACACCTGGACACTCGCTCTACTTCAAAACGTTGGAGCATCTGTTCTTCTGCCTTCTGGCCCAGGATCATCTGACAGACCTTAGTGCTGCAGAATTATTAAGGGCTGATTACTCTGTCTAGGCAGATATAATCAGTCGACTATTCTGCAAGTGTGTCCTTTTCTGGACAGTAATTTGTCTGTAGAAGGAAAGTGGCAATTCTTGCCTAGTGGCTGTCTCACCACAACTGGAGTAACTCCAAGGATGCTCAGTTTCTTCTTAGAATTTAACATAGGAAGCTGTCCGGAGCAGACAGGTCTCTAATGAAAATGAACATTAATACTGAAATGTTTGTCATGTCAATTCTAAGGATTTCTGATGTTTTGAAAACCAGCTATCCATGTAAGGTAATCTGGACTGTTGCCTGTTAACTCCACTCAGCTATTTCTAAATAAAACATAGAGAACACCCTTATAATAAACTCCAAGTCATGAATTTGCTATAGTCCCTTAACTCACAGGCTGACCATCTCAAATCAGTTAAAAAAGTTAAAGAAGGACTGGGTCTAAGCTTTGTATTCCTAAGTGTGTTATACTGGTACAATGCCTATGAGAGTAACAATATTCATCTCACTCTTATATCACTAAGAAGCTCATGCCAATGAAAACCTTAAAATTTGTAAACAAAGTAAATTGGTGCCATTTAAGAATTTATATCTTCATCTTGATATTAATTATACAGATTTCTACTAATAGGTTATGGCTATGCAATAAACCCTAGCTAATCCTCTCTATTCCGACAAAACCACTACTTTTCCCTAGGGAGACAGCCCAACATTTACCACCTTAGTCCCCATGCCCAGGGAATAGGGGCGCTGACTCATCATTAGCTTCTTCAAGCTGATTATGGGCGTTGAGATATTAGAAGAGGAGTGGGGGGGGGGGGGGGGAGAGCAAGTTGACAATCCTCTGATGCTGTGTCTTCGCTGCCTCCAGATGGAATTCCCGGACCTCAGAGGTTTGAGCAGGTCTGCCCAGCTTGCTTGTTGAGTAGATACACCAAGGCTGATCATTCTGCAATATACAATTCTCAAAACAAATTTTAGTATCAAGATAGTTTTTTTTTTTAAAGAGGGCTGACATTTTATTAAGAATGTTGGTTCTAACCGCTTTTCTATTTTTCCCCTCTTTTATTGGATATAATATTTACATTTCAAATTTTATCCCCTTACCATATTTCCCCCACCACCCAGGAACCCCTTATCCCATCCCCCCTCCTCCTGCCTCTATGAAGGTGTTACCCACCTACCCCCAGCCTCCCTCCCCACCCTCAGATTCCCCCCCCTCAGTGCTCAGCCTTCAGGGTACCAATGATCTTGTCTCCCACCTATGCCCAACAGGGCCATCCTCCCCTACATATACAGCTGGAGTCATGTGTCTCTCCCTATGTGCACCTGGGCTGGTGGTTTAGACCCTGGGGAGCTCTGGCTGGTTGGTATTCTTGCTCTCCTCACAGGGCCACCAGCCCGTATGGTTCACGGTTCCCTCAATTTACTCTCTAACTCCTCCATTGGGAACTTTGATCAGATTAATGGATAGCTGTGGGTATCTGTCTCTGGGTATGTCCGACTCTGAGAGACCTCTAAGGAGACAGCCTTATCAGGCTGCTGTCAGCTTTCCCATCCTGACATCCCTATCAGCGTCTATTTTTGGTGACTGCCTATGGAATGAATACCCAGACACAATGGTCTCCCTACAACCCCCCCTTCAGATTCTGACCCACACTTTGTCTCCATATTTGCTCCCTTGGTTATTTAGTTACTCCTTCTAAGAAAGACCTAGGCATCCTCACTTGTTCTTTCTTCTTCATGAGCTTCGTGTCTTCTGGTAGTTGAATCTTTGTTGTTTCAAACTTTTGGGCTAATCTCCGCTTATCAGTGAGTAAATACCATGTGTGTTCTTTTGTGATTGGGTTACCTCACTCAGGATGATATTTTCTAGATCCATCCATTTACCTAAGAATTTCTCGAATTCATTATTTTTAATAGCTGAGTAATATTCCATTGTGTAAATGTACCACATTTTTTGTATCCATTCCTCTGTTGAAGGGCATCTGGGTTCTTTCCAGCTTCTGGCTATTATAAATAGGGCTGCTATGAACATAGTGGAGCATATGTCTTTGTTATTTGTTGAGGCATTTTCTGGGTATATACCCAGAAGTGGTATAGCTGGGTCCTCAGGTAGTGCTATGTCCAATTTTCTGAGGAACCGCCAGACTGACTTCCAAAGTGGTTGTACCAGCTTGCAACCCCACCAACAATGCAGGAGTGTTCCTCTTTCTTCACATCCTCGCCAGCATCTACTATCACCTGAGTTTTTGATCTTAGCCATTCTGACTGGTGTGAGGTGGTATCTCAGTGTTGTTTTGATTTGCATTTCCCTGATGACTAAGGATGTTGAGCATTTCTTAAGGTGCTTCTCGACCATTTGAGTTTCCTCAGTTGAGAATTCTTTGTTTAGCTCTGTACCCCATTTTTTAATGGGGTTATTTTGTTGTTTGGCGTCTAATTTCTTGAGTTCTTTGTAAATATTAGATATTAGCCCCCTATCAGATGTAGGATTGGTAATGATCTTTTCCCAATCTGTTGGTTGCCGTTTTGTCTTGTTGACAGTGTCCTTTGCCTTACAGAAGCTTTGCAATTTGATGAGGTCCCATTTGTCGATTCTTGATCTTAGAGCATAAGCCATTGGTGTTCTGTTCAGGAACTTTTCCCTTGTGCCTAGGTATTCGAGGGTCTTCCCCAACTTCTCTTCTAATATTTTCAGTGTACCTGGCTTTATGTGAAGGTCCTTTATCCACTTGGAGTTGAGCTTTGTGCAAGGAGATAAGAATGGATTAATTTGCATTCTTCTACATGTTGACCTCCAGTTGAGCCAGCACCACTTGTTGAAAATGCTGTCCTTTTTCCACTGGATGAATTTAGCTCCCTTGTCAAATATCAAGTGACCATAGGTATGCGGGTTCATTTCTGGGTCTTCAATTCTGTTCCATTGATCGTCCTTTCTGTCTCTGTACCAATACCAAGCAGTTTTTATCACTACTGCTCTGTAGTACAGTTTGAGGTCCGGAATGGTGATTCCCCCAGAGGTTCTTTTATTGTTGAGAATAGTTCTCGCTATCCTAGGTTTTTTGTTATTCCAAATGAATTTGTAAATTGCTTTTTCTATCTCTATGAAGAATTGATTTGGAATTTTGATGGGTATTGCATTGAATCTGTAGATTGCTTTTGGCAGGATAGCCATTTTTACTAAATTAATCTTGCCAATCCAGGAGCATGGGAGATCTTTCCATCTTCTGAGATGTTCTTCAATTTCTTTCTTGAGAGACTTGAAGTTCTTGTCATACAGATCTTTCACTTGCTTTGCTAGATTCACTCCAAGATAATTTATTTTATTCGTGGCTATTGTGAAGGGTGTCATTTCCCTGATTTCTTTCTCTGCCTGTTTATCCTTTGAGTAGAGGAAGGCTACTGATTTGTTTGAGTTGATTTTATATCCAGCCACATTGCTAAAGTTGTTTATCAGGTTTAGGAGTTCTCTGGTGGAAGTTTTAGGTTCACTTAAGTATACTATCATGTCATCCGCAAATAGTGAAATTTTGACTTCTTCCTTTTCTATTTGTATCCCTTTGACTTCCTTTTGTTGTCTAATTGCTCTAGCTAAGACTTCCAGTACTATATTGAATAGGTAAGGTGAGAGTGGGCAGCCTTGCCTAGTCCCTGATCTTAGTGGGATTGCTTCCAGTTTCTCTCCATTTAGTTTGATGTTGGCTACTGGCTTGCTGTATATTGCTTTTACTATGTTTAGATATGGGCCTTGTATTCCTGATCTTTCCAAGACTTTTAACATGAAGGGATGTTGAATTTTGTCAAATGCTTTCTCAGCATCTAGTGATATGACCATGTGGTTTTTCTCTCTGAGTTTATTTATGTAGTGGATTACATTGATGGATTTCCGAATATTGAACCATCCCTGCATTCCTGGGATAAAGCCTACTTGATCTTGATGGATAATTGTTTTGATGTGTTGTTGGATTTGGTTTGCGAGAATTTTATTGAGTATTTTTGCATCAGTATTCATAAGAGAGATTGGTCTGTAGTTCTCTTTCTTTGTTGGGTCTTTCTGTGGTTTAGGTATGAGTGTAATGGTAGCTTCATAGAATGAATTGGGTAGTGTTCCTTCTGTTTCTATTCGATGGAATAACTTGAAGAGGATTGGTATTAGGTCTTCCTTGAAGGTCTGAAAGAATTCTGCACTGAAACCATCTGGCCCCGGACATTTTTTGGTGGGAAGATTTTTAATGACTGTGTCTATTTCTTTAGGCGTTATGGGACTGTTTAGGTGGTTTATCTGCTCCTCGTTTAACTTTGGTACCTGGTATCTATCTAGAAAATTGTCCATTTCCTCCAGATTTTCCAATTTTGTTGAGTATAGGCCTTTGTAGTAGGATCTGATAATTTTTTTAATTTCCTCTGTTTCTGTTGTTATGTCTCCCTTTTCAGTTCTGATTTTATTAATTTGAATGCTGTCTCTGCGCCCTTTGATTAGTCTGGCTAAGGGTTTGTCTATCTTGTTGATTTTCTCAAAGAACCAGCTCCTGGTTTTGTTGATATTTTGTATAGTTCTTTTTGTTTCGACTTGGTTGATTTCAGCCCTGAGTTTGATTATTTCCTGCCGTCTACTCCTCTTGGGTATACTAGCTTCTTTTTGTTCTAATGCTTTCAGGTTTGCTGTCAAGTTGTTGATGTATGCTCTTTCCACTTTCTTTTTGTGAGCACTTAGAGCTATGATTTTTCCTCTTAGTACTGCTTTCAATGAGTCCCACATGTTTTGATATGATGTGTCCTCATTTTCATTTAAATCTAAAAAGTCTTTAATTTCTTTCTTAATTTCTTCCTTGACCAAGTTGTCATTGAGTAGAGCATTGTTCAGTTGCCAAGTGTATGTCGGTTTTCTGATGTTTTTGTCCATGTCAAAGACAAGTCTTAATCCATGGTGGTCTGATAAGGTGCTGGGGATTATTTCAATCTTTTTGTATCTGTTGAGGCCTGTTTTGTGACCAATTATATGGTCTATTTTCGAGAAGGTACCATGAGGTGCTGAGAAGAAGGTGTATTCTTTTGTTTTAGGGTGAAATGTTCTATAGATGTCAGTTAAGTCCAATTGGTTCATAACTTCTGTTAGTTTCATTGTGTCTCGATTTAGTTTCTGTTTCCATGACCTGTCCATAGCTGAGAGTGGGGTGTTGAAATCTCCCACTATTATTGTGTAGGGTGCAATGTATGCTTTAAGTTTTAGTAAAGTGTCTTTTATGTATGTGGGTGCCCTTGCATTTGGGGCATAGATGTTGAGAATTGCAAGTTCCTCTTGGTACATTTTTCCTTTCATGAATATGAAGTGTCCTTCTTTATCTTTTTTGATTACTTCTGGTTGAAAACTGATTTTATTTGATATTAGAATCGCTACTCCAGCTTGTTTCTTGGGACCATTTGCTTGGTAGATTGTTTTCCAACCTTTTACTCTGAGGTAGTGTCTGTCCTTTCCACAGAGGTGCGTTTCCTGAATGCAGCAAAATGTTGGGTCCTGTTTACGTATCCAGTCTGATAGTCTATGTCTTTTTACTGGAGAATTGAGTCCATTGATATTAAGAGATATTAAGGAAAAATGAGTGTTGTTTCCTGTTATTTTTGTTATTGGCAGTGGGGATATGTTTGTGTAGCTACCTTCTTTTACGGTTTTTGGAAGATTACTTTCCTGCTTTTTCCAGGTTGTAGTTTCCCTCCTTGTGATGGAGTTTTCCACCAATTATCCTTTGAAGTGCTGGGTTTGTGTTGAGATACTGTGTAAATTTGGATTTGTCATGGAATATTTTGGTTTCTCCATCAATAATGATTGACAGTTTTGCTGGGTATAGTAGTCTGGGCTGACATTTATGTTCTTTTAGGGTCTGTATGATATCAGTCCAGGATCTTCTGGCTTTTATGGTCTCTGGTGAGAAGTCTGGTGTAATTCTTATAGGTCTGCCTTTATATGTTACTTTGCCTTTTTCCCTTACTGCTTTTAGTATTTTTTCTTTGTTTTGTACATTTGATGTTTTGACTATTATGTGGCGGGAAGTATTTCTTTTCTGGTCTAAACTATTTGGAGTTCTGTAGGCTTCTTGTATATTTATGGACATCTCTTTCTTTAGGTTAGGGAAGTTTTCCTCTATAATTTTGTTGAGAATATTTACTGGTCCTTTAAGTTGGGAGTCTTCCCCCTCATCTATTCCTATTATCCTTAGGTTTGGCCTTCTCATTGTGTCTTGGATTTCTTGTATATTTTGGGTTAATAGCTTTTTGTATTTTGCATTTTCTTTGACAGTTGTGTCTATGTTTTCCATGGTATCTTCTGCACATGAGATTCTCTCTTCCATCTCTTGTATTCTGTTGGTAATACTTGTATCTATGACTCCTGATCGTTTTTTTAAGTTTTCTATCTCCAGGGTGTTCTCCCTTTGTGATTTCTTTATTGTTTCTACTTCCGTTTTTAGATCCTGCATGGTTTTGTTTAATTCCTTCTCCTGTTTGGTTGCATTTTCTTGTAATTCCTTAAGGGATTTTTGTGTTTCCTCTCTAAGGGTTTCTATCTGTTCTTTGAGAGTGTTATTTATGTCTTTCTTAAAGTCCTCTATCATCATCATGAGAAGTGATTTTAATTCTGAATCCTGCTTTTCTGGTGTGATGGGGTGTTCAGGGCTTGCTATGATGGGGGAACTGGGTTCTGATGATGCCATGTAACTTTGGTTTCTGTTGCTTACGTTCTTGCGCCTGCCTTTTGCCATCTGGTTAATTCTAGTGCTACCTGTACTTCTGTCTCTGATTGAAGCCTGTCTTTCCAGTTGTCTCACTTTTGTTTGGTCTTCTAGGAGTCCAGATGTCTTTGTGGTTTTTTTTCCAGCTGCCCTGATTACAGTGGTATCTCTAGGATGCCTCAGGATATGGTGCCTCCAAGGTAGCAGTCCAGCTAGATGTCTGCTGTTCTGGGTGCAGTGTCTCCTCTTGGATATCTCAGGGTATGTTGTCTGACACTCTGAGTTCAGTTGTTCCTCTGTGGCTCTGGGTTGAGCGGACCTTCCAGTATGTCTCAGGTGGAATCCGGGGTCCACACAACTGCAGACCTGGTAGAGGTCTGGTCTGGGACTCAGACCCTGCAGGCCTCAGACCGGAGGGGGGGGTGAGCAGCAGAAGGAGCGTGCTAGTGCTGGCTATGGGTTCTATGGATCCCCCAGAATGTGTCTGGGGGACTCCTGGGTGCACTTATCCACAGGCCTCAGACTGCAAGAGGGGCGAGCAGAGGAAGGGGCGTGCTAGCGCTGGCTATGTGTTCTATGGATCCCCCAGAATGTGTCTGGGGGGCTCCTGGGTGCACTTACCCGCAGGCCTCAGACTGCAGGAGGGGCGAGCGGTGGACAGGGCGTGCTAGCGCTGGCTATGGGTTCTATGGATCCCCCAGAATGTGTCTGGGGGCTCCTAGGTGCACTCACTCGCAGGCCTCAGACTGCAGGAGGGGCGAGCAGGGGAAGGGGCGTGCTAGCGCTGGCTATGGGTTCTATGGATCCCCCAGAATGTGTCTGGGGGGCTCCTGGGTGCACTTACCCGCAGGCCTCAGACTGCAGGAGGGGCGAGCGGCGGACAGGGCGTGCTAGCGCTGGCTATGGGTTCTATGGATCCCCCAGAATGTGTCTGGGGGGCTTCTTGTGATGTTTTTCATTGCGCTTCTTTGATCACAGTCAGCTATACATCCCAAAGGCTCCATCTGTGTCCTCAGAGGAGGGATTAAAAACAAGTTCAACACACAGATAGCACGGAGATGCCTTCCTAGTGCTAATTACCTTGTTTATTTTCTGCATCTCATGAGGACATCTTCATAAGGGTAAGACTGCCTTCCAATTCTGTGCAGGGCTGCCAAGGGAGCCTAGGACAGCACCACTGGGATGAAGAAAAGGGAAGTAGTGCTTCCTATTTAGGATTAGGCAGTACTTACGGATGCCCACTCTGCCTGTTTTGTAAACTTTCAAGTATGACTAATGTTGGGAGTTGGTCTGGTGCTGTGTATACAAATGCTAAATTCTGAATGCCAAGATCTCATTGCCCCCAGTAAGCAGATTCTCATGTATACCAGATACCAGCCTGTGAGTGAGTGTGTGTGTGTGTGTGTGTGTGTGTGTGTGTGTACCTTGCTCTCCAGTTTAAAGCTATTGGTTAAATTAAAGTGGTTTTTCCCACTGGGGAGAATAGAGGTAGGCAGGGTTTCAATTACTGGGATGGGAGTCTCAGGTAGGGATTCTGAGGAAAGAAAGATGAGGAAGAAGAAGCAGAGAAGAGGAAGGAGAAGGAGGAGAAAGAAGACGGAGAGAACAGGAAGTCTCCATTAGATGTGATGGACCAGGAACAAGCATATGGCCGAGTGAAATGCTCCCTAAGGACAGACTGATGGAGCAGAAATGACCCAGGTGAGACTCAAACAGCAAGTACTTGGGAAGTGCAGTTGGGGAATTAACAGTCTAACTTATCGAAAAATAAATTATTGGTAATTTGCCCAATAATTGTGCTAAAGCTGATTAAAAAAATCCATAGTACTCTTCCTTAATTACTGGGGGCCTGGCTGGGTCATATTAATAACTGGTAGTTATTAAATAACATTTAAAAAAACCATTTACAGTATAAAGTATAGAAAATAAGGTTGAATTACTTGGCATCCATTATCGGGCTTCACAATTGTCCCAACCAACTGCTTCTGTTTGTAATCATATCTTCTTTCTCCTTTTAACAAGATCACACTGAAGTAATCCCAGAAGACTTCCATTTTTGTATATATGTATGTATGTATGTATGTATGTATGTATGTATATTTGGGACAAGGTCTCTCCATGTAGTTCTGGCTGTCCTGGAACTCACTATGTAGACCAGGCTGCCTTCCAACTCATAGAACTCCTGCTTCTGCCTCCCAAGTGCTGGGACTAAAGGTACGTGCCACCCTCTCTGGTTTCTGGGATATCCTTATGTCTGTGTGATCACATTTACTGTTAGCTATCTCTCCTTAGTTTCTGACCTTATGAAGAACTTAGACTAGAATCAGTGCTTGGAAGGGTCTTCATTTCCTCCTTCACCCACTCATGTGGAGCTTCTTTCCAGGATGAGACCGTAAACTCAAGTTAAACTCCTCAACTGTAGCCCAGAAAAAGCGTGCACAGAAAAAAGACACAGTTTCACCTATATTCCAGACTGGCTTTGAACTCCTTGGGTCGTGTCTGGCCCCCCTGCCTGTGTCTCCCTAGTGACGGGGTTACAGAAATGTAACCACTGTTCAAGATTTTATTATCTGTTCTGTAGACTAAAATTTGGGTACAACTTCCACAGGACGTTGATCTCTTTTGAAGAGGAGTAAGAGGAAGCATGATGGGGTGAACCACAAACTGTAAAGCTCATCTCAAACTACAGTTTATAGTCGTTGTCAGCCTGTAGTGCTTTCACAATCGCTTGGCATTTCTGCTGGCCTGAGTGGTTTAGCTGGTGAGGTCATCCATTTCTGAAGCAGAAGCTCATGGTCTCACTGGCCTTCTTAGCCTGTGGCTGCTGCACTATTCCTGTTCAGTTCTGGAAATGTGAATAAGAGACATCCCAGTGGCTCCCCTGGGTACCAAGCATACCCTCCTTTGCCTCATTATGTAGAAGCAAATGTACCTTCTCTCAATATTCAGAGTTGTGATGGTTTGAATATGCTTGGCCTAGGTACTGGCACTATTAGGAGGTGTGGCCTTGTTGGGGGAAGTGTGCTGCTGTGGGGATGGGCAGTGATACCCTCCTCCATGGGAGCCAATCTTCTCCTGTCTACCTTTGGAACAAGATGTAGAACTCTCAGCAACTCCTGCACCATGCCTGCCTGGACGCTGCCATGTTTCTGCCTCAGTGATAATGAACTGAACCTGTAAGCCAGCCCCAATTAAATGTTGTCCTTATAAGAGTTGCCTTGGTCATGGTGTCTGTTCACAACTTTAAAATCCTAACTAAGTTAAGAGTCAACAACCCCACCAGAGTGATCACTGCTTTTGTTGCCCACGGTGTACTGGGAAATAGGAAGACCAAAGTGTCCATGTACATAGCAGAGCTTGAAATATCCTGTGTCTTACAGAGACTTCTTTCAAAAATAATATAAAATCCCATTGATTATCAGGGAATCTAAATCCATACGTTCAGTAATGGCGAGGAGTTCACGTTATTTCAGAGTTCAGTGTGCACTCAAAGCTGGGGCAACTCTAAGTCATATTTTTTGTTTCTGCACTCCAGTGTATCTTGATTTTGATTATAAACTGCAGCCCTGAAAATGTTCCCTGATAGAGCATTTACCACCCTGCTAGAATCCCATTTTCACCAGCCAAAGTTCTTTCTAACAGGCTGTCAGTTCCTGGCAATGTGCTAAACCCAGTGGATCCTACGACCTTGTGTACTTTGTCACACTTATTTCAGGGGATGTACATTACCTTGTGTGATGGGAGAATCAGAGATCCATGGGTCAGATCCTATGCTGGCCTTTGGATATTAGGAATGACTGAGAGCCTGTGAGAAGGAAACATGAAGCTGTGCCTTATGCTTTATGGCTACTGTCTGATAGGCTATGGTTACAGGTAGGGTGTATACAGTCATCTTAGCATTAGCAGACTAACTGGTGTCCTTGAGAATGGAAGCGTTGGGAGCTCAGTTTTGGCTTCTGTACTGACACAGCAGAAGTTATGTCAATACTACAAACCAGGAACCCACATTTTACACTCATGTGTAGTCTTGTCTCCGTCCCTGCTACCACAGCTACTCTGGTCATATCCAGTTGTATCAGAATTGGAGCAGTCAGACACAGGGAATAGCTGACATTGATTGGCTGGGCCAGTTCATTTTCATAGTAATGCTCCCTTAGTGGGTATCTACATACAATATGGAATCTGGACACTGTGTACACTCCTGCATGCAATCCACGAATTTCCTCCCACACATCTGTGAATGATCTTTCAGTCTTTCTCTTCCTAGATCCCTGGATGACCCACCGACCTGTTCACCAGTGCCCATGAATCCACTCACATTCTTACCGTCTCCTACTCTCCCATCAAAGAGCTAGGATGGCTGAAAAGGTAAGCTACTGAAACCTCTGCCCACTGAGAGAAACTCCTCTTTACTGCTCTTCTGGGGTCATACTCTCTGGGACCTATAGTCAGTAGCAGTTTGTTTCATCTTTTACCCCATACCAAGCAACCGCATTCATGAAATAAGCTTGTGTCTCCTCCTCCCCACTGCATGGATGTGCTTCGAGAATGGACAGCAAAGGTCTGGGCCTCCTGACTGTGTGCATTGCTGTGACCTTTAGCCCTGTTAATGATTTGAAATTAACCACTTTTATCTTCCTTTGGGTTTTGGTTGAGACAATGGGCAGTTCTGGATGTATCATAGGTAAGGTACTGCAGTCCCTTTCCTGGGCTATGTGGCACATGTGTATTTGAGTGTGTGCACACGTGTGTGCACATAGAGCAAGACTGGGTGTCTCCCTTAATGACTCTCCTCATCCACTGAGGCAGTGTCTCTCACTTGAGTGCACTGCTTGCTGATTAGGCTAATTCAGCCGTCTTCATCCAGAGATCCTCTCTCTCTGCTCCCTTAGTTACACATGGGCCACAACACCCGCCTCACATCGACACTGGTGCTGGACTTACAAATTTCAGCCCTCAAATTTGCACTGCAAGCACTTTCTCTGCTGAGCCGTCCGTCTTCTAAGCCCCACGCTCTCTTCTCAGTAGAAGTATAGAAAATGATAATTTGCCCTTTACTTTGGAAAAAGAATGACCTATCTTCTTTGGGTCACTGATTTTCAAAAGTCTTTGCTTAAAAAAAAATGAGACTACGAAAAGGGTTTTCTAAGATGAAGAATTCGATCAGTTTTCTAAGATGCAGGTGAGATTCCTTGGAATAGTTTTTTTGTGTGAGCACAATGCACAGGTATATGAGCATATGGCAATGTTACAGTGAAATCCTTTATTTTGTACAATTAATATGATTAAAAATTAATATCACAGAACACACAAAGTTCTCTTTGCTATGTCTCTGGGTCTTATTGTTTATTGCAAATGCACAGAAGTGCACATAACTTCATATGGCTTCCAGTGTCCTTGCCTCTTCTTGATTCTGTTTGAGTGACATGACATCATTGGTATGGTGGACCAATGAAATCCGTTTTCCATTTGGATTGTGCTGTGACCACTGGGATTATGAACTCTTGTCCTTACAGACAGGAAACATTTTATTCGATGCACATGTGACTCATTTTGACACCCAATGGGTTCTAAGAAAGATTCTGTGCCTGGCACAACATCCTCAACGAGAGTTACCATGTGGCTGAACTTTGTGTATTCACATGTTATCCTTTAACATCTGCCTGACTCTCGTCAAGTCCAAAGTAGCATATTCAGTGAGAAACGGCAGGACCCGTCAGTCCCATATCCTTCAGGTATTTAAAGATGGCACTAATCTCTGCCTCTCCCCAGGTGTGTAACCATGTCTCGTACACACACATATTTCGGTACTTTAGACTGTTCTTCCCATTCTTCGAGGATGAGCCTGGCAGGTTACCTCCTGGATGTTAAACTGGCAGTTAAACTAAGCATCATAGCATCTATTTCAGTTGTGCAGTTTGGAGACAGGACAATGAGGACTAGGTGAGATTGTGGGCCCAGGTGACATCTGTTACCTAAATGAGGGCCAGGGAGTCACTGGTTATTTGGTTATGTAAGCTCCATGTCAGTTAGGGAATTCTACCAGCCTGGAGTTCTCTAGACACGAATATCAAATCAGAGCACACACCCAGCATCTCTAAAAATGTTCACAAATTTTACATCTTCAGTGTGTGGTTGCCTAGATAAATGACCACAGGTCTTGTGAACAGGAATTCCAGCATCATTACTGTGCTCCCTTGCTGGGGAACTGACCTCTCTTTTAATTAGTGAGTTTCTGGGTTAGGACACTGTCTCAAGCAACAAGATTTATCTTACCTAGTGTTCTATCATATATCACAAGAGTTCTGGCATTTCACCTTAGTGTGGCTGTAATTTTCTCCAAAGTTCTATGGAGTCAGTTTACCACCATAATAAAGGCATCCCCTGGAGCCCCTGCCAGGATGGCAAGTCATCTCTCACCTCAGGCTGCTTCCATGTAAATATGCCCATTCTTCTCCAATTTTATGTTTCATCTTTTGTGACCTGTCATTCCCAGATCCAACCATAAGCAATCTTGGTTTGGCTGATACATATTGGTCTGGTCCTGCAGTCCCAGAGGTGCTTCATCCTTTATTTATCAAACGACCCCTGATGTGTGTTATTCTAACGTGAGTGTGGTTCTCTGGGAGCAGTGGGAGGTAGTGTTGATCCACGAGTGACTCAGGTTGTCCTTCAACAAACAAGAGTCACATCTGCAGACCCAGAAACCCCCGGGAAAGGTTTCAAAGTTGAGGGAGCATTGATTCTGATGTCCTGTCCACCTCTAACTTGCAAAGCCCCACTCATCCGACTAGCTCCTTGACACTGTTGCAGGAAAAGCTGCTATTCGTATAAAATTACAGCCTTGCCTTACCTTCCCGCTGCTGGAGACTAAGAGTCTCTTACGTCCCTTCGGAAGACACTAACTTCCACACTTAGCTTCAGGGACTCACATTGTCTTTCTCTAATGTATCAATAACTCAGCCAAGAGCCATCAAATACCATTGTGCTCATAATCAATGCCTTCTTTGCATTTCGGAGAGTCTGGGATATTGTATCTGCCAGGGCATCTCTCCCCGACACACTCCCTCCGAGTTCATCACCAGTGAAAGTGATGGCAGTGGCACTTCTGTTCAAGGGGGTAGGGGGTGGGGCTGGGGCTGGGGTGGGGCTGGGACTGGGGTGGGACTGGGGTGGGGCTAGGGTGGGGCTGGGGTGGGCTGGGGTGGGCTGGGGTAGGACTGGGGTGGGGCTGAGGTGGGGTGGGTCTGGGTCTGGGTCTGGGTCTGGGTCTGGGTCTGGGTCTGGGTCTGGGTCTGGGTCTGGGTCTGGGTCTGGGTCTGGGTCTGGGTCTGGGGCTGGGGCTGGGTCTGGGTCTGGGGCTGGGGCTGGGTCTGGGTCTGGGGCTGGGGGTGGCAACCATGTTTTGCTGCTGTAGGGATCACATTCTCTTCAGCCCTACTGATTCGTACAGCAATCTATCTCCTCCCTCCATCCTGCAACCAATTTCATGAGGTCTGTGACTCTGGAAAAGAAGAACTGGCGGCACGGATTCACAGGTGTTTTCTGGGGAGTGACTGTGGCATCTCTGCTGACAGAGGAATGAACTGATGTCAGAGTTCCCAGTCCTGGAGCGCTGTGAGGTGCTTTCTTGCTCCTTGGGCTTGGTAATGTAAGCGGTCACCCTTCTGTTTGTTGTTTCCTTCTCTCTGTCTCGGGACATCCTCCCGGCTGGAACAATACCAGCCAGAACCCAATGTGACAAAACCTAGCTCCCTTCAGCGGGCTCACTCTTGGTGTTTGAGTCCCTGTCACCAGTGACTTTTGCCCTATCCCTAAGGTGTAGGAGCGGGGACGTGACTTCTGGGTGAAGAGCTCTGCTGCCAGTGGTGGAGTCTGAAGAGGGATGCCTGGTGCCTCCCTCTCCCTAGGTCTGCCACTGGGATGTTATGGACACACACACACACGCACACACACACACACACACACACACACGGTCTTGTCCCTATCGTTATGAGGGAATGCATGTTACAAGTGGTGATTTTGTTAAACAGGAAAACAAAGCATGTGCTTTGTGATTGTGTTACTAGCTGAAGGTGTTTTTTTTTTTTTTTCTCAAATCTCTCTTTTGTTGCAGGAAGTATAACAAGTGCTTAATGTGCATGAGACCCTTGGGTAGCACCCTACTAGCTACATACATACATACACACACACATGCACACATTCATGCCCAGCTACATACATGATACATACATATATACAAACATACATACATACATGCCTAGCTACATACATACATACATACAAACATACATACATTCATGCCTAGCTACATACATGATACATACATATATATACATACATACACACACACATGCACACATTCATGCCTAGCTACATACATGATACATACATATATATATATATACATACATACATACATACACACATACATACATTCATGCCCAGCTACATACATGATACATACATATATACATACATACATACATACGTGCCTAGCTACATACATGATACATACATATATATATATATATACATACATACATATATACATACAAACATACATACATTCATGCCCAGCTACATACATGATACATACATACATATATATATACATACATATATACACACATACATACATTCATGCCCAGCTACATACATGATACATACATATATACAAACATACATACATACATGCCTAGCTACATACATGACACATACATATATACAAACATACATACATACATACGTGCCTAGCTACATACATACATAACACGTACATTCATACACACATACATTCATGCCTAGCTACATACATGATACATACATATATATATATATATATATATATATATATATATATACATACATACATACACATACATTTATACATTCATGCCCAGCTACATACATACATACACACACATACATACATACAGACCAACAGACAGGCATTTGTAAACACACACACACACACACACACACACACACACACACACACACACAGAGACTTTCTTCCCAAGAGGCATCTCAGACAAAGAAAGCTTTGCACCTCACTATGGAAGGCTTCCACCCGGGTGCGATTTCTTTATCAGACAACCACGTCATTGTTATCTTGATCCCTTTAAAGAGCCCCTGTGTCCAGCAAAGTTCACCTGCTGTCCTCATTCCTGTGGGCTCTTTCTTCGCAAACTTCTACCCTCCCTCTCTCCCCATCATGCAGCTTGGGTCACTGATGTTAGCCTTAGCTCCCCCTAGTGGTGAACAAGGCAAAACATGCATTGGCTCCAGGGTCACAAAAGCTGCAGTTCAAATACAACTGAAAAGATACAACTTCAGAGAGAGATGGAAAGGACTCTTAAGTCGGAGGACGTTAAACTATTGTGTCAACCACTAGAATGTCCGCCCAGAAACTGAGAGATTTTTTTTCTATTACTATTCTTCACAAAAATATAATTGATGAAAAAAGAAATAAGACAAGTTCATTTTATTGAATTGGGATATAAACGAAGCTGAAGGTGTGCTATAAAACACACCAGTCACAGCAATTGACCTTTTGAGTGAAACTCACATATTTAACTGGTAGCTCTGACTGGTAGTTATCTCTTGAGAACAGTGTGGTGAACGGTTGTGATGCCAAGAGGACTTGGAAGCTCTTCCTGCAACCAAAGTTTCATGTGGTCCTGGGCTGAACTTACATGTTCATGCTGAGAGGCAGATGACCTTAGTCAATTAATTATAAGTTCTTTCTCTATGAGCTTATCTCTGAGCCACCGGGAAGAGGCTGCAAGCAGTGCTGGGCAGAGCCAGGACAGTGGGGCAGAGGGCCAAGGGTCTTGGAGGAGGACAAGGGTGTGAACAGGGAACTCACCCAGCTGTTTTTCAGACACAGCTTTTTGAAATTGTAGTTTGGGAGTCCATAGTGAGATTTCTGTCCCAGGAGTGGCAGTAGTATAGGTCAGGTGCCAAAACACACATTCCTTCTGTATTTCCTGTAGCAGGTGGGGTATTAACTCATTCCAACAACGTCATGGACAGGAGCTTCCTTTATGGGAATGCCAAGACAGAGACGCATCGAGAAGCTTGTCCAGCTTACACTGTGACACTCTGACCAGGCAAACTAGTACCTTCAGTGTGTGTCCAGGTGCTCTTCTTGTCCAGAGAGTATGCACTGAGGTGAAGTCATGACCCCCCACACCATCCACACTCGGACCCATTATGAGCACACTGGCTACACTGACAGACTGTCATTGTTATATGGTCCATAAGACTCAGGTCCTGTCCTGAATCTTTACTTGGTTGCATAGTTTCATCTTATCTTTCAGAATGTGAAGCTCAATTCTGTGCTGATGAGTTGGTATCCAAATGGCCTCAGTTTCCACAGGTTTGTGTGGTAAAGATGAGAATACTGTCTACTGCCTTCATGGGCACCTATTTCATCAATTCTGCACAGCAACGAGCAAAGACAGGTAGGTTTCTGTAAGAATCTCTTCTCCTGTGGCTTAAGTGTCCCAACACCATCAACTGAAAAATTTCCACAGTGAGAGGAGGGAGCAGTAAACAGATCTCAGGCCACACAGCCTTGATTTATTTATTTTTTGTCAGTATACCATGCATTATTCTGATGATGATCAAGGATAGTAAAAAACAAAAAAATCAGCACTCATACTGAAACCTCCTCATTCTTATGAATACATATAGCCCAGGCATTGGGGCAACTCAGTGATTTATTGCTTTTTTCATGTTCAATGTGGTCATATCGAGAATGTTAGCATAGACCTCTGTGGCTGGAGCTGCTACGGAGGGACAGAAAATGAACCAGTTCTAGATCGGCCTGTAAATATCGGGCTTCCAACAACCAATATACGCCACAACTAGCTGAAACCCAGGCTCCTCCTGTTACATGGAGTTCCCAAGAATATTTTTGAAAAAGAACCAGTTGTCACATAGCAAAAGCCAAACACTGGGTTGGTTTCCAAGGGCAGTGATACTCTTAAGTGATTCTAACTCCTACGCTATTTAAAATCAACTTAAGTACACACAGTAAGACTCCAAACCGTTCACCTCTGTTAGCAATCCATCTACAATTTCATCCATTTGGAAAGAAAGAGGAGACTGATGGCATCCTTGGAAAGATTGTAGGTCTAGTCTAGGGGATGGGTCAGCTGTGATCTTTTATACAGAAAACACTTTTTTTGCTGGCAGAGCCAGATGGCAGGCAGGCACTCTGAACTTCACGTTGGAAGTTGCTCATGGGAAAGCTTGCACTGGATCCTCCGACTGAAGTGAAAGTTCTGGAAAAGACATCTGCAGAATGAAGAAGTGGATTTGGAGTTCAGCTGTCCCCGAGTGTAAGGATGTTTTGAAGAAACATGAGAGTTGAAAATTGAATCCGAGATCACAGCACGGGTGTCACCTTATTGTACAGCCGCACTTTTAAGGACATGGTAAAGATCTATCTGGTCCCCTTGCAGAAGCTTTTATGGCAAACACCACTGCATACAAACTCTGTGTGCCAAAGCACATTTGTTCAACCCTCATGGCTGTGTATTTTACATGAGAGTTTCAGCAGTTTACTGCAAGGGCCAGCTAAGATTTATCTTGGGAAGAGAAAACGGGCACTGATAGACTGTCTTTGTGAACTATGCAGGATAGCGTTATGCTTCTAGACTGACCAGTTTAGAACTGGCTCTTCACACTCAGGGTTCATGTTCAGAATTTCACATAGACAACTTTTCTATCCAGAAGTACTTCACTATTCAGGTAAAACCTGATTATTTGTGAATACCTTATTACCATATAAAAGAGGCCTCTGTGCTGACCTACATCAGGAGGCAGCAAACCAGTGGCTTCTTCTAAGGTATTGCATCTTTGATTATTTTAATATTCTGTAATATTTCATCTTTCCCTCATATTTTTGGTGGCTTATGAAACAATACCCTCTAGATTTCACTGCAAGTGGAAAGTTGGCTTGGAAACTCTCTATCCAATTATTCCCATATACATTTGAAAACAAATCTTTTTTACTTTTTTCTTTGGAAACTTTTACAGGAGACGATAAAACTAGGAAATTTCAGGTTTCAGATGTTTTATTGCATTCCTGTGGCATAATAACAGCTTCATTAAAAATAACTCCATAGTACAATGTGGACATTGTGAGGTGCTTAGACGCTCACGCCACTGGCTCTCTCTGCAAAATGTCATGTGCAGGGTAGCTGTGCTGGTTTGTAGTTTATATTTCATTCTGTTGGGCTTTTGTAAGGTATTGGGTTAACACCCCCTACTGCACGATTGTATGGGCAGAAGAGGTTGGCAATTGATGCTGTGGAAGATGGAGGCCCTGGGTACTTCCTAGCTGAGTCATCCATGTACCAAGATGCTGGAGTCAGCTTCTCTCGTGGGAAAGGCCGAAGCTTGCTCTGGGGACAGCTTGGTTGCTGCAAGAATATGTGGTGAGGGTAAGAATGAACCTTTCTCCTCTGAATTTGAAAAGTGATTTTAAGATGATGAGCCTGAGTGTGTGGGAAGGAGCCAAAAAGGCATCTGGTCCCTTGGGTTTTTGTTAGTCCACTCTCCTTTCCAGCCAGCCAAACAGCACTCAAGTGTCTCCGGCAGTGGGAAACTCAGTCTCCAAAGGTAGTGCCTTCTGTCTGGGCACAGCCTGTACGTTGGAGTTCTTCCTGATGTGGGGCTGAGATCTTTCTTAGTTCAGTTTCTAGGTGTATGCCCAAGGTTCATGAGAGCACTTTTCCTTCTCCACAACAATTCAGCTTGCAGAAGGAAGGCAGTAGGCAGAGTGGGAGGATGGAGCTGGGAGACAGAGCAAGTCTCTTTAACCCTTTGTCTCCTTTGCTGTGAAGTGGTGATTATGGACCTGACCTGACCATTCAATGTTCTGGGGAGTTGGGGAAGTATGGTCAAGATGTCATAGCAAGTCCCAGCAAAGTATAAAAGCCAGGACCATCTGCATTTTATCTACAGTCTCGCCTCTGTATACTCATCCATTTATGTCTGTTGTAGTTTGGGGTTCTCCACTTCTTTCTTTCTCACTAGCTTTGTCTTACCTCACACGACTCCTATCTTTTCTTAGAGGTGTTGCCTGCTACAGAATGTGGGGGAACTTCTCCCCTGGAACTAGTCGCTGAACAGAGCTTGGTCCTCAGAGTTATTCTCTGCTAAGACCAAATGGTAAGCACCTTCTACTGAGGGGACCATAGGCATCTCACTGCATAAAAACCGTGGGGCTTTGAAACTGTCTTACACTCTGTTGAAGGACAGTGCACTGATTTTGTCAATCCTTGTATCCTATTCCATAGGTTACCTGGTTGATGTAATGTCTATTTCCCCAGGAAGAAAACAGAATCTCAGAGAACATAAGAACTCAAGGAAGGATGCTGGTTCCTGATCTCTGCCCACTGCTAGTCCACTTTTATTCTCTGAGGTGAATACACTCAGCCTCCTATGAGCTTACAATGCTTTTTTCCCTAGTATCCCTTTGTCTTAATTAGGGTTTCTACTTCTGTGAAGAGACCCCATGACCACAGCAACTCTTATAAAAGAAAGCATAGATTGGGGCTGGCTTGAAGGTTCAGAGGTTTAGTCCATTATCATCATAATGGGAAGCATGGTGGCACACAGGCAGTTGTGGTGTTGAGAAAAAAGCAGAGAGTTCTACATACAGATCTGAAGGCAGCAGGAAGAGAGAATCACACTGGGGCTGGCTTGACTATTTGTGAAACCTCAAAGCCTACTCCCAATGACACACTTCCTCTAACAAAGCCACACCGCCCAATAGCGCCATCCTCTGGTAACCAGGGATTCAAATCTATGAGCCTATGGGGGCCATTCCTATTCAAACAAAGCCACATTCCACTCCCTGGCTCCCATAGGCTTGTAGAAATATCATAATGCAGAAATGCATTAAATCCAACTTCGAAAGTCCCCATAGTCTATAACAGTCTCAATATTGTTCAAAAGTCCAAAGTTCAAAGACTTTTCTGAGACTCATAGCAGTCTCTTAACTATAACCATCTGTAAAATCAAAATGAAAAAAGCAGATCACATACTTGTAACATATAATGGCACAAGATATACATACATGATATCCCATAAGGGAGGAAAAGAAAGACAGTGAGGAAATACTAGACCAAGGCAAGACAGAAAAGCAGCTGGGGAAACTCTAAAGTCTGCATCATTATGTTCTATGACAAAGTGCTCTTCAGATCTCCAACTCCTTAAAGCTTTATTGACGTCAACAAACTTCTTTCTGTTGGGTTGTATCCATCCCCTGTTGGCAGCTGTTCTGGGTTCAATCCCAGGGCTCTGGCGTCTCCAACATCTAGATGTCTCCATGGCAATGCAGGCTTCTTCTTCAAAGCTTCAGGCAAAGGTCTCTCTGGGCTTCCATGCACCTGTTCTCTGCCTTCCAGAGAGTCCATAACCCCTTTCTCAGAGACACATGGGCAAAGCTGTCAAGTTCTGTTGCTGCTAGAACTGGAACATGGCCACTTTATTTAAATACATTTTCACCAGCTTCCCCGTTTTTTTTTTTGTTTTTTTTTTGTTTTTTTTTTTTTTTTTTTAAGGGTTTATATTTGTAGCCCTGGCTGTCCTGGAACCCACTCTGTAGACCAGGCTGGCCTCGAACTCAGAAATCCATCTGCCTCTGCCTCCCAAGTGCTGGCATTAAAGGCGTGCGCCACCACTGCCCAGCAGCTTGCCATTTTCAATAGTTTCATTTACTACCTAAGCCTGGCTGTCCTAGAACTTAATCTGTAGACCAGGCTGGCCTCAAACTCAGAGATCTGCTTGCCCCTGCTTTCATAGTGCGGGGCTGGGGCTAAAGGCTTGTGCCACCAAGGTGTTTTTTTGTTTGTTTGTTTGTTTGTTTGTTTTGTGTTTTGTGTTTTTTGTTTTTTTACAAGTTGGAAGCTCAGCTGTGAGCTGTGAGGTCTCACCCTGGGGTAACCACTCCCTTTATTCCATTCAGAATCAAGCTTTTCTTTAAACTTTTCCCAGTGTTACTTTTCTCCTCGAACTGTACATTTTTACTTTTTTCCTTGCTCAGATCGCTCTTTTAAATTATAGGTCTACATAAATGTCCTACTAATAACCAAGCAACACAGTTAATACTAGGCTGTCTGGAAATCTTTGCCGAAGCTGTTAATCCATAAGTCTTTGATTTATCCTCAGGCAGATATTTTTTTGGACAATGGCAGAAAATAGCCACATTCTTCACCAAAATATCACAAGAACAATCTCTAGGCTACATGCTTGTATTCTTCTCCTCCGAAACCTCTTGAGCTGGGCCCCCACAGTTCAGATCACCCCCAGCACGGCTGTCTTCCATGTTCCTACTAGTATGACCCATTAAACCCCACTTAGAGCATTCAACTGCTTTCTAAGCCCCAGATCCACATCTTTTCAAACAAAGGCATGGTCAGGCCTATCACAGCAGTACCCCAGTCCCTGGTACCAACTTCTGTCTTATGTAGGGTTTCTAATAAAGAGACACCATGACATTTATAAAAGAAAGCATCTAATTGAGCTAGCTTAGAGGTTCATAGGTTTAGTCCATTATCATTATGGTGGTAAACATGGTGGCACAAAGGCCAAATAGTGCTGGACAAGGACCAAGGGTTCTACATCCAGATCCACAGGTGGCAGGAAGAGAGAGAGAGAGAGAGAGAGAGAGAGAGAGAGAGAGAGAGAGAGAGAGAGAGAGAGACTGAGCCTGCCTTGAGCGTTTGAAACTCAACACACCTCATAATATTACCCCTCTGTGGTACCCAAGCATTTAAATCTATGAGCCTTTGAGGGCCATTCCTGTTCAAACTACTACGCCTTCTTATGACCTTTGCCCTCCTTTCCTGGAGGCAATAGAACAGGAAGAGGCAGGGATGAGGGGACAGAGCTTTTTGTCTCCTCAGCAAAACGTTGGGGGATTTTTAATAACCTTGCAAGAGACTGAGATCCGTTTAGTTTCTCTTATTTTATTCTCTGTGGTAATGAGAGTGAGCCCAGCACATATGTTTTAGGCAAGTGCTCTACCACTGAGCTATGTCCCCAGACCCCCTTTTCCTTTTGATTTTGGGACAGTCTTTTTAAGTTGCCTGTGCTCGCCTTGAACTCCTCTGCAAACCAGACAGGACTTGAACATGTGATTTCCCTACCTCAGCCTCCTAAGTAGCCGAGACGACAGGTCTACACAGATCAGGTATGGTCACTTAAAACTGAACGGAAAAACTGCTATGTGAGTTACAGTCCTAGTCAGGGGTCTCTAGAAAAAGACAGCCAGTAGGAGATCAATCTATGTCTTTATGCATGTGAAGGAGGACTGCATGGGGCATTGGTTCACGTGGTTATGGAGCCTGAGACACGCCTGCCCACAAAGTTCACCCTGAGGAACAATGAAAGCTGTGTGACTAGTGCCACACCTGGAAGCTGGCTAACAGGGCAGCCGTGGGAGAGTGTAACTCTAGGTCCAAGTAGGGCATGCAATGATATGCCTCACCTCAAAGTCAGAGGGGAACAAAAAGGGCCGTCTCACTTGCCTCTGCTCTCTCCAGATTCCCCAGCAATCAGACGATGCCCATACACATGGATTAGGGCCACTTGCAGGCCCTCATGCTCAAATGTCAGCGTGCCCGGGAAATGCCTCAGCCACACCCAGAAGTGCAATCTTGGCATTCTATAGCCAGTCAAGAGAACCCCAAGAAAAATCAGTGGCCACAGTTATTTTTGTGATTTTTTAATTTCATTGTGAGCCCCATTCGAGCAGCATAGAAGTCTGGCGTGGGAGAGATACTTGAGCCCCCAGGCTGCTGTGGCCCACCCTATTCAGGAGAAGTGAAGAATTCTGCAGGGAACTGTTAGTGCTCCTTCTCTGCTCATTTTTGCTGTGTTTACTCTCAGTGTTGTGCAGGGTTCAGTGAGAGACAGATGTTAACCTTTAAACACAAAGCCCATCTTAAAGCAGGTCACAGCTGTCTTACATAGCTGGTTCCTAAAGAGTTTTCTCCCTGCATAGATCTCACTGTTCATATTCAGTTATCCTGAACATTCCCCAAGATAGCAGCATGTGGATTTTCAACACCCAGCAGGGTGGTCACAAGACAAACAGAATTGCCAGTCCCAGTCCTTTGTTGAGCCTTTTTTTTCTTTTTTGAATAAAAGCTTTACTATTTCCCCCTTAATTTATTTATTCACTTTATATCCTGATTGCAGCCTCCCTCCCTTTCTCCTCTGAAAAGGGTAAGCCCTGCATGGGTAACAACCCACCCTGGCACAATCAGGTCTCAGTAGGATTAGACACATCTTCTCTCACTGAGGCCAGACAAGGCAGCTTAGCTAGGGGAAGAGATTGATACAATGGCAGGCAACAGAGTCTGCATCCTGCTCCCATTGTTGGGGGGTCCACATGAAGACCAAGCTGTACATCTGCTACATATGTATAAGGGGACTAGGTCCAGTTCATGCTCTTTGGTTGGTGACTCAGTCTCTGTGAGCTCCCATAGGCCCAGGTTAGTTGATTCTGTAGGTTTTCTTATAGTGTCCTTGACCCCTCTGGCTCCCTCATTCCTCCCCCCCACTCCACAAGACTCCCTAGGCTCTCCCTAATGTTTGGCTGTGGGTCTTAACATCTGGTTCGATCAGCTGCTGTATGAAGCCTCTTAGAAGACAGTTATGTTAGGCTCCTGTCTGCAGGCAACCTAGATGTCCCTCAGTTGATGAATGGGTAAAGAAAATGTAGTACATTTACACAGTGGAACACTACTCAGCTATTAAAAACAAGGACTTCGTGTAATTATCAGGCAAGTGGATGGAATTAGAAAATATCCTGAGTGAGGTAACCCAGACCCAGAAAGACACACACATAGTATGTACTCACTTATAAGTGGACGTCAGCCACAACATATGGGATAACCATGCTCTAATCCAGACCCAAAGAAGTCAAGTAACAAGGAAGTTCCAAGGCAGGATGCTTCAATCTTACTCAGACAGGGAAATAGATTTTGGAGGTGGACAGATGAAAGGAACTCGGCAGGAGAGGGGCTGCGGAGGGGAACAAAGTTGGGGATCAAATGTGGGGAGAGGGGCAGGCAAGAGGGCTGGGAGAAAGAATGAAAGTTGGTGGGGGAGCATCTCTGGGAATATCTGGAGTTCTAAGACAGGAGATTCTATGGAGTTCATGGGGCTGATATTGGCTGAGACTCCTAGCAGTGGGGGATATGGAGATTGAAGTGGCCACCTCCTGTAGCCAGTTGAGATTTCCAGTGGAGGGAAGGGGGACACCAACCCACCCACAAAAACCTTCAACCTAAAATGCCTGCCTATAAGACGTGCAGACATAAAGATGGAGCAGAGACTGAGGGAACAGCCAAGCAATGACTGGCCCAACTTGAGCCCCATCCCATGGGGGAGAGCCGACCCCTGACACTATTAATGATACTCTGCTATGCTTGCAGACAGGAACCTAGCTGTAACTGTCCTCTCTGGAGTCTTTTAACTTTCCTCTATATGGAGGGTTTTCTCCCCCAAATCATTTGAGAAACATTAAAATTTAAAATTATACTAGAATCCCAGTCCATGCTCAAACATTTAATAATATATAAAAGGCAAGTGGTTATGAAAGGAAAGATGTGCCTGTGGCCCGTGCGCCGTATCAAAAGCAATAAGCTCTGAACATTGGCGAGGAAGGCAGCATGGAGACTGTCCAGGTCCTAATAAAGGCTCCCGCTCTGCACATTGCTTCCTTTCCAGGGCATACAGAAACAACCATAATAATTTATTTTTGCCCATAGGTGCCAAAACTTAGTCATTCTCTCTTTCAGACACTTTCCTTTGTTGTGTTTGGGAACAAATGTCCAACTCTGTGTGTGTGTGTGTGTGTGTGTGTGTGTGTGTGTGTGTGTGTGTGTGTGAGAGAGAGAGAGAGAGAGAGAGAGAGAGAGAGAGAGAGAGAGAGAGAGAAAGAGAGAGAGAGAGCAGCTGGATGTGAAAAATGGCTTCACAGGACTTGCAATAATTTGATGAAACTAGCAGAAGATTCCTCTTGTACATGAACATGGCCTATGTTTTTATCTCCTGTCAGGAGCTCTGTTCCTGGGCAGTGTAATTGTATCAGTTAGCATGTGGACAATAAAGGGCTGGCATCTCCCATGAGGACGCCAATGGGATTTCAGAGATGGGAGTCCACTTAGAAACCCCAAGGAACACTACCAGAGCCCAGGACTAACAAGTCAGTGTTACTACCTCTTGATCTGAGCAAGGGGCTGTTGTGTGGGCATGGTTCCTGAGACCTGGGGACATTTTTCTCTAGGAAACCTCAAGAAGGAGGAGCCCAGCCAGCTTGAGATAGAGTCTATATCCTTCTCCCCTCTCTGCCAGGACTTCTCATTGACCTAGCATGATAGTAATTTAGAGAGGTAAGGAAGCTTTGTGGTCCATCCATGTAGCTGTCTTTAGCAGAGATTGGGTGAAGGGCAACTGGACTGCCTGAAACAGCCTGATGAACTGTAAATGTTAAGGCAGGTAAAAGCAGGCACAGCCTGTTGAGTGATAGGGATTGTGGGAGTTATCAGGATTGTGCTTTTATGGAAGATCACATTCATAATTTTTTTGTCCCCCTTGAATCATGATTTAAAATGCTCAACAGCTGAAAATCATTGCTAATATATTACTGTGAGTGTGTGAGAGAGAGAGAAAGAGAAAGGATGTGAATCTGTGTGTCTGTGTGATTGTATGTCAGTGTATGTGTACGAGAGTGTGTGTGTGAGAGAGAAAGAGATAGAATGTGAGTCTGTATGTAAGAATGTGTGAGAGTATGTATGTATGTGGGTGTGTATTTGTGTGTCTAAGTGTGTGTGTGCGTATGTGTGTGTGTATGTGTGTGTTTGTGTAGGCAGAGGTATTCCACCTGAAAGGAAGAGAGGAAGAGAAAGCTAGCAAGAGCCCCTGTCTGAGACTCTACACTGGAAATTTGGCCATGGTGGGGGCTGGTGGTGGGGGCTGGTGAGGTCACTCCTCTCACAGGACAGAAGACAAAGAGATGAGTTCAAGGAAGCTTCTCGGAACTGGGCTGGTGGGTTTGTACACATGATGTGATTTACAGTTGAAGAAGTCAGACTCTGGAACTATTTTGTGAATGATTGCCATTGTTTGGTTCAGGCATTTTGAGTTAGACCCTAGAGTGTGGAGAACAGGGTCCACCCTGAAGGAAATGATTGTGGTTCCTCAAAATGTGGTCGGATAGTTCTAGGCTGAGAGGGATCTCCATAGGGAGCTGAGAGGGAGTTAAAGTCTAGAGTCTGAGGCTTGCAGCTAAAACTGATTGCAGGAGATAGGAGTGGTCTTCACTGAGTGTGTCCTGGTCCTGGAGAGAGATCGTATCTCACAGCATCACTGTCTACATGAAATGATGAGACGAATTGCTACCGAAAACTCTTAGGAAACTGTCTGATACATAAACATGTGCAAATCATTCACACAGTCCCCACTGAAGAAACGTATTTTTTATTGCTTTTTGTTTTGTTTTGAGACAAGGTCTCTTTCTACATAATTCTGGGTGTGGGACAGAAACTGAAGGAGGGGCCGTCTGGAGACTATTCCACCTGGGTATCCATCCCATGTGCAGTCACCAAAGGCAGATGCTGATGTGGATGTCAGGAAGTGCATGCTGACAAGAGCCTGATATAGCTGTCTCCTTAGAGGTCTGCCAGAGTCTGTCACATTCAGAGGCAGATGCTCACAGCTAACCATTGATCTGATCAAGGGGTTCCCAATGGAGAAGTTAGAGAGAAGACTGAAGGAGCTGAAAGGGTTGGTGGCCCCATGAGGAGAGCAACATACCAACCAGCCAGAGCTCCCCAGGGTCTAAACCACCAGCCTGGGAGCACATAGGGAGGAACCCATGACTCCATCTGTATATGTAGGGGAGGATGGCCTTGTTGGGCATAGGTGGGAGAGGAGATCCTTGGTCCCATGAAGGCTGAACACCGAGTGTGTGTGGGGGGATTCAAGGGTGGGTAGGTGGGAGTGGGTGGGTAGGTGGGAGTGGGTGGGTAGGTGGGGGCACATCCTCATAGAAGCAGGAGGAGGGGGGATGGGATAGGAGGTTCCTGGATGGTGGGGGAAATGGGGTAAGGGGATAAAATCTGAAATGTAAATATAATATCCAAGAAAAAATTTTTAAAAAAGTTTTTAAAGTTGTTCTTAAAAGATTTTTTTAAAAAGTATTATATATATATATATATATATATATATATATATATATATATGAGTGTTTTGCTTGTATGTATGTCCATATGCCACATGGATGCCTGGTATCTTAGGTATACAGGGCACTGGATGTCCCAGTGCTGAAGTTCTAGATCATTGTGAGCTGCCACATGGGTGCTGGAAACCAAACCTGGGTTCTCTGCGACAGCAGCAAGTGCCTTTAGCCACTGAGTTGTGGCTCCAGCCTACAACACTTGGTTTTGGCATGGTGTCAGGGTCATCCAGGGTCAAATGTTACAAACATTGTACTTTGTAGGTCTGGATCTCAAGGCTCAGATCTCATATCCTTGGGTTCTATCAACTGATTCCAGGAGAGAAAACTGGGAAAGCCATACAAAGGGAAGAAAACCAGCAAAACTGTCTTGTCTTCTAGTCTCAGAACTCAGCAGGGAAGAGGCCCAGCCTTTCCAGGTTTGTCACCCAGGGAGTCTCTCTCATTTCTTGTCACCCAGGGGTCTCTCTCATCTCTTGCTGAGTATTCTGTTCATAGCAGGCCTTGCATTTCCTGTTGGAGATAGCAGTCAGGTAAGAGAAGCACAGGTCAAGAGAATGACAGATATTAGCGAAATTGAGTGTGATACAAACCGGGGTGTTCCCAGGATCAGGCAGGCACAGGGCCCAGCAAGTGAAGAGCTAGAGAAACGTTCATCAGGAATGCCTGGCCAGGAGTTCTGCCAGAGGAAGAGAGTAGACAAGAGCAGTAAACCCCAGGAAGGTAAGGTCATGAAAGGTTCCTGCCTTTACTCAGGACGAAGGGAGACTGGGTGAGCAGAGCCCTTCATGGCATGCCAAAACCTACATTGTTCAATATCAAAACAGGTATCTTGGGAGCACGGGAAATGATTCTTATTATAAGAACGCAGCATGCATAAACCTTTGTCTCAAAAAAACATCTACAGAATTCTAATCCTGTATAGCAGAAGACTGCTTAAGTCAGTGCCACGCTGGAATTGATGTTTGCCAAGGCTTGCATGGCGATCCTATGATGCATTGTGTATGCTTCTAGTTCGTATTATAGTGGTTTCCTGATAAGTAAAACCATTTGTATATTTTTAATAATAGTAAAGAAAAATGAAATTTAAAATGTCAGTTAAGAAAAAAAAAAAAACCCTGAAAAATGTTGCTTGTTGCAATTCCAAGTCTGCTGTATAATTTAACAAAAGTCTATGGAGAATAAAATTATTAATAAAACAATAACAGACAAATTACAAATTTTCCTTTGTGGGTGCTCAGATGACCTAGTTTTTTCCCAGGGAGGAGAGCCTGTATGCATAAAATTAACCATATTGCATTTCAATTTCATTGGTAAATATTATTTTGAGAAGGTGATTAGCAGAAAAACACAAAATTTGGAGTATTTTTTAAATTTGGCATTTCTCCAGAATATTTATGAACTCTTGGTACTTAAAATATGTGCTACAAGGAAATGATAAATTATCATATTATTCTAAAGCAATAACATACAGTTCTACAATTGCTTCAGAAATGGGTCACTAAGATGGCTGTACAACCAAGCTACTTCTTAATGCAGATTTCTTTTCCAGCTCATGAATTTATGTGAGAGTCATTCATCAGAAGAGATTTGAGTCTTGTCACTGTTTTTTCCTGGTCACCTCCCTGGACCTCATCCCCCACCCACCCGCCAGACCGGGTGAGCCATCCAAGCAGGAGCCTGGGAGCACCTTCTGTCTTTGCATTTCTAGATCTCCCCAGGTTTCCCTGGACCTGAAGGTGAGATGGGTACTATTTCTCAAGGACCTTGATTGCACTCCTTCCTAGAGTAGACACACTTCTGCTCCTTCTCCATGTGTGTGCTCTGACTACAGACTGTAGTCCTCCCTAGAATATTCACACTTCTGCTCCTCCCTGTGAGTGCTCTGGCTACAGACTGTAGTCCTCCCTAGAATATTCACACTTCTGCTCCTCCCTGTGAGTGCTCTGGCTACAGACTGTAGTCCTCCCTAGAATATTCACACTTCTGCTCCTCCCTGTGAGTGCTCTGGCTACAGACTGTAGTCCTCCCTAGAATATTCACACTTCTGCTCCTCCCTGTGAGTGCTCTGGCTACAGACTGTAGTCCTCCCTAGAATATTCACACTTCTGCTCCTCCCTGTGAGTGCTCTGGCTACAGACTGTAGTCCTCCCTAGAATATTTATATATCTGCTCCTCCCTGTGAGTGCTGACCACAGAGAAAGGGACGTCTCTGAATCTGTGTTCAGGTTGCTGTTTTCTGGCACTGAGACCAATAGTTTTTACTTGATCTCGGTTGGGGTTGACTGGTTGCCTCTAGTGGCCATGCACCTTGCCAGCGACACTGTCACCAACTTTGAACACTGTGTTTGGACTGGCCCTAATCAAGTCCTTGCACTATTTTAAAAGTGAACATAGTGACAATTGGTCTGTCAAGCTCATGGGAGCTTTGAGGGAAAAAAAAAATCCCAGAAGGTGTCACCGGATTTTATCTCTTTGGGCACAGGTACTGGCTCAAGTCAGGTCTGAGGTTTTTCTGCATATATAGGCCCTGTAGTTTGGGCAACTTGAAGCCTGACAGCTCTGTTCCAAGACCCGTGGTCCTCTGTTGCATCAAGATTGGTTCCTTAGAAAAATCTCAGGTCCCCATGATGGTAAAGGCAAGAGTGGCATCATTTGGAAATGCTGTGAGAAGCTGAGGGGAGGGTACCTGGTACCACCTCTGAGAGAGAGAGAGAGAGAAAGAGAAAGACAGAGAGAGAGGGGAGGGGAAGGGAGAGAGGGAGAGGGAGATGGGAGAGAGAGAAAGAGAGAGAGAGAGAGAGAGAGAGAGAGAGAGAGAGAGAGAGAGAGAGAGAGAGAGAGAAGCAGCACAGCACAGGACCTGATGTGCAGTGGGAGAGTAGCTAAAGGCAGGACCAGGCCTAAGGCCCTGCCAGGCACTCTTCTTGCCTCCATGGAGGCTCTTACTTCTTTACTACTGTATGAGGTAGTGAGTATGTTTATGTTCATCAGAAAAGGAAAGAGGCAGCTTCAAAGGCTGAGGTGCTTGTGAAAGCCACACAGATTAAGGATGTCAGAGCTGGGAACTGATCGTGGTGTAGGTACTCACATCTGCTAAAGCTATTCCTAACCCGCTGGTTCTGCACTGGCCTTCATCAGCATGGAGTAAGAGAAGAGCAGCAATGAAGGTAGAGGTGTGTCTCAGGGTTCAGGACTTCTGAAGGAAAGTGATTCACTCTCTTGCTCATTCATTCATTCATTCATTCGTTCATTCATTCATTTTAGGTATCTGTGTTTTTTAACAATCATAGTTTGTGATACCCCCAAATTCATAAGCTGAAATCTTAAGAGCCATGACCTCAAAATGGGGTCATATTTGGAGACAGGGTCTTTACCCGTAAAGGTAAGAATGTTAAATGAAATTACTAGCATAGGTTCTAGACTAATACTACTGCATTCTCATAGGAAGGGAAATTTAAACACAGGTGAACTTTATTGTTTAATAAAATGAAAAAAAAAAAAAAAACATCAAAACTACTCTTTGAGAAGATGAGTGTCTGTAAGTCAAAGGGTCATGAACAACCCTTTCCCTCATAGCCCCGAGAAGGGATTCAGCCAGCCAGTACCACCATGTTGGACTTCCGGTCTCCAGAACCACAGAAAAGCTGAAGTCCTCCAGTCTATGCTATTCTCTTTACACAGCCCTAGAAATTGAACCCAGTCTGGCAGACGGGCATTCAGAATGAGAAATCCCTCTTCGAAACCCCTAGCACATTCTTCTGATGCTCGGAGTGTCAATTTTCCCTTCCTACAGAAAGGTTGTGCATAGCCTCCACATTGGTTATGACAACGGAATGATTCAGGGTAGGCGGCACATGGAGATGGTGCTAGGTTCAGAAAGCTGCCACCTGTGCACCAGCAGATATTGCACAGAGTGTGCAAGGGTGTGGCCTGCTTCTATTTCACTGCCACGGTTTGAGTGTGGTGTAAGGGATCCTTAGGGCCCAGGACAGTTAGAATCCTGGTTTTCAGAATGTCACTTGAGGAAGTGCTGTGGAATCTTCAGAAGGTGGATTCTATGTCACTGGTGTCTGCTCTTGAAAGGTGGTTTTTATGAGGAATCCTTGGTATTTGGGGGCGGGAGGAGACAACTATTACACAAGCCCAAGCTTGGCTCTAACCTCTATTTTCTCCCCTAGTGTTAGCATTCCTTCTAGGCTCCATCCCACAGTTCATGCCTGACTCACTATAAAAGAGGCTGTTTGCCCCCTCCTCACTTACTCTCTTGCTCTCCTCCTCTCCTACCTTCTCTGTCTGCCCTCTCCTCATCCCCCCTCCTCCCTCCCTCTCCTCCTGCCTTTCTCTGTCTCTACTCCCTCCTCAACTCCCCTCCCCATGCCCTATATAAACTCTATCCCATACTATACCTTTTGTATGGGTGGTACTTCAGGGGAAAGGGATGCCTCAGCATGGGCCCGCCAAGGCACCCCCTTCTACGACACCATACTGTGCCTCTATCAACATATCCTGGTTCTTTCTTTTTTATAAAACACAGCACCTAGGGTCCGTGTCTTCTCTCTGTCTTTCATAAGTATGCTTCTCATTGATTTGGGAGTCGCCCAGGTATTCCATAATCTTCTCATCTCAAGGGGTGTAATCACTTCTGCTAAGACCATTCTTCTACTTGAGGTCTTCTCCGTAGGTTCGAGAACAGGCATCTCTTTTGGAGGGCCACCATTCAACCTATCCCGCCAACTATGTTCTACAAAGTGTTCATCTCGATCTCCATCACGGCTCCATGCAGTCAGTCTCCATTTCTAGAAAATGAGCTGCGTTCTGACCATCACCCCAGGGCGGTGGCAAAGCTTGGATGACATTATTAATATTCATGGCCTTCAGGCCCCAGCCTGCCCTCCACTCACGCTTTGAGTTAAGCATGATTTAAAAACATCTACAGAGAAAGATCTCACTTCAGGCTATGAGCAGTGCAGCACAAGGTTTACCCGTGAGCAGGAAGAAAAGAACTAAGCTCCCAATTTCTTTCACAAAATACCAGCTGCAGAAGAAACAGGATCTGCTTTGAAATGACAGCTTTATATTCTTGCATTGTGCCTGTCTTCACAACAAGGATGCTCACTTCTAATATTTAACTTACAGCTGGTAAGGGAAAATAGCTTTGAACTATTTTCAAGGATTGTGCCAAATACTTAAAGATTCAAAGGCGGAGAAAATTGTCATTTTCCTCAGCAGATCTGCTCTTCCTGCTTTATTGTCTCATTTCTTCACACTTGAACAAAGATGTTAAAAAAAAAAAAAAAAAAACCACTAAGTTGTATGCGTGTTTGTGTGTGTTTCTGTGTGTGTGTTGTGTGTATTTTGTGTATTGTGTGTTTGTGTGTGTGTTGTGTTTCTCTCTGTGTGTATTTGTGGGTGGGGTGGTTGTGTTTGTTGTATGTGTTTTGTGTGTGTTATGTGTGTGTTTATATGTGTGGGAGTTAAATATGATATGTGTATGAGTTGTGTGTGTTGTTTGGTGTGTGTGTATGTTGTTTGGTGTGTGTGTGTTGTTTGTATATGAGTTGTGTGTGTTGTTTGGTGTGTGTGTTGTTTGGTGTGTGTGTGTTGTTTGTGTATGAGTTGTGTGTGTTGTTTGGTGTGTGTGTTGTTTGGTGTGTGTGTGTGTACTTGTGTGTTGTTTTCTGGAAAGCTTCCTTTCCCACCATTTATGTTAAAAACTCAAATCAGAACCAGTCCTATGATCTTCAGTTTGACCGTGTTGGCCGTCCATCTCAGGCACAGATAGAAATTAAGCAGAATGTCAAGAGTCAGCTCTCCTTACCTCAGGGAATTTGGGAAAGCGCAAAAACAAAAGAATATATCTAGAGCATTGAACACACTTCCTCCCCACATCAGCGATGAGTCTTGGACAGATAGGGGCAGCTCTTCGTGCCTCTGCGTCACAAAGTGAAGCAGACTCATATCCATCTCATGGACTCCCATGAGAGTTACATATGGTGAGTGGTCAGCTCACACCGCACTGGCTACAGTCGAGTCCCCCTTCTCCTCCCCTGTCTTCTTCTCTTCCTTGCTCTAGAGGTTCCTCTGTTTTGTTCTTCTATTGAGGTTTTGTTGTTGTTGGCAAACAAACTCTCTAAAGCTGTTTTGAATTCTAAGACAATCCTTGCTGCTTAGCTTTTGGCTTCTGTGATTTTTTACAAGTCAGCCCCTTTTCTTCAGATTCTGCCTTCTCAGTTTTCTTCACTGGCATCTTTCTGGTTTACTAACTCTAAAATGTGTTTTGGGGTAAGTTTGTATGTAAACAATGGGCAGCTGGAGTCCCTGGGTATCTGTTTCACAGGAGGTGGGGGGAGGCCCAGGGAGGATGTGAAGGACCAGTGATGGCTTTTAGTCTCTTTAATCTTCAGAGCCGCACCCTTCTCTATCAGACTATGTGAGCCTGTGATCAACCCCATTTTGCTCTGTAGTGGGGTTCTCCAGATGGAAAGCTGGAAGACAAGCTCCGAGGGCTGTGCTCTTCCTGGGTCACCGTGTGGTGGATGCTCCAGGATGGTGGGAGGCACCAAGAGGAGCACACTGAGCTCCAGTCCTCCAGCAGGGTGAGATGAATCCCAGGGTTGATCATGGATCCGAAGATGGGGAGGGCTGTTCATATGCATGTGTCCTCTGTGCACTCTGTCCTTGAAGTAGGGACGACAGGGAGTTGACGTTCTCCCCAGAGATCTCTGGGTGTCACACTGCTCCCAGGGACACTGTAACAACCACAAGCCAGGTGAATTCTGAGGCAAGATAATCTAAATCACAACACTAGGCAGGTCTGTGTCCCAGCTTCTGCTGCTATCAAGCGTCTTTGGAAGTCCATAGTTTCCAGCTGTGTTACCCCAGTTGCTCAGGTTCTCTCTCTGTGGTAGTGTGGTGTCTATGTTCTGTGTCTGTCTTCAGATGGAGGGCTTCTCTGTGTGAGAAGCCTGGGTCCTCTCCAATTTTATCCTTTTTATTTATGATTGAGGCACATGGCATTACTTTCCTTTTATGAGGCTGACATCTTGAGCCCTTGGCTTCTGCAGGTCTTTCAGCTATTAATGTTCTTGGTCTCATGCTGACACTCCAAGATACTTTCTGACACATCCTCCATGACTACCCACTGTGTGAAGCAACTCCCTTGTGCACCAAAATATGCACAGTTCATTCAGCTTCCTGTCTAAGTCACAGGCCATTTATTTTGCAGAACCCTTGGTGTAGAAAATGGTGTCCATTTTCCTTCCACTCTTTCTTAGTTGTTTAATACAGTCCCACTGGCTTCAAATCAGATTGAATAAAACTGCACATGTATAAATAGACTCTTCATGGCAAAGCAGAAGAAATACTGTCATTGACATCACAAGACAGCGTGACTTGAGGGACTACTGAAGGAGCTCTCTGTTGGAAATCACAGCACTCATGCCACAGGGCCTTGACGTTCTTTGATCAGTCAGTAGTCATCTTGTTTAGTCTCTTGGCTGCCAGAAGATCTTAGACAACTGGATGAAGAAGGTTTGGGAAAGAACAACTCAGAAAGTATCCTAAATGAAGGCTGTCAGTGCACAGAGATTCCCTCTAGTGGGGACACCCTATCAATGCCCTATCACCTGTGTGTGCTCCATAACAGTGAGTCATCTGGACTTTGTGCACCCCATTCTCTTCTGTCCCCTTTGGCTGCCTTTGGAGACCCCCATGGGCTCCTGAAGGTGAAATTCCTTGTCAAGAGCTCAGATCTTCACGGATCATGGATCACTGAACTTTTACAAAGTCCATGGGGAAAACCCAGTGGGGCACGGTGAGTTCAGACCAATCAACACGTCTGCTCTGCTCTTCTAGCCTTCCTCACTGACCATCACTTCTTGAATGCTACATCAGACTGCCAGAAACTGAGACGCTAACAACAGGTTTCCTTCTCCCAAGCAGGAGATGACATCTTTCTTTTACTTTTTCTTTGCTTAAGCTTAACTTGAGGATACAGTCAGACTTACTGATTGGAGCATAGAACAGAATTTGTTTCTTTATATAAAGTGCTCTCCCTGCGAGGCCCCTCTGGTCTAGGGATGCTACTGTGGTACTCTGCCATTGTTTCCCTTCTTAATCCTGATACTTTGTTACCCATGCCTGTTTGCTACAACAAACCAAATCCACAATACGATTCAATTTCCTCAAATCTCTTTTCTCACTAACCCCCTTCATAAAAAGCTGGCTATTTTAACATCTTAGTATGTGCAGCAAATCTAGGTGGTTTGCAAATTAGAATTTTGTATGAAAGCATTTATAGCTATTTTCCTTTTAAACTGCTCCATTTTTGGTAGCTCAAAATACTCTATTTCTTCAACAAATGTACAAATTAAAAGTGGATTTACTCTCACTCGAATGCCTTGCTTGCTCCTAAATTAGCAGTTTTAAAACGCTGTTCTTATAGACACAGGCATAACTTCTCTCTTATGTTTTATTCTTATATGGTCACAACCTTTGCTCTATTGTGACAGGGCTAAATTAAGTCTCCAGCTTTCAGCTTAAGTCACATTGCCCATGCCATGTGTTACAGAGGCCACCTTAAAGTTGCTCTTTTCCCTCATGGCAATTTATACTGCATGAACAAATATCCCACCAAAATTTAATATCTCCATAATAACAACAAACAAAACAAGGTTTTATTTACTTATTTTTATTTTCCATGTTTTGTTAGCATGCAAAATAGTGGGTTTCATTATGCCATTTTCAAGCATACCTCTTTGTACCTTGCTTGTGTTTACTCTCCTCCTAGACTTTCCTCTACATCTCTTGCTTTTCTTTCCTCCCCCAAGTAGTCCCCATCTATTCCAACACCCACACCAGTTTTTAAAAATTGTGTTTTGACTTAAATCAAAAGCCGATATATAAACTTCTATGTGTCATAATGTCTCTCAGACATGACCATTGTGGTATTTAACAAGGTAAAGGGAACAGGTGTTTTGAGACAGCGACTAAGCTAAATGTGATATGCCTGCAGACCCAGGCCTGAGGAGACTGTTGTTCCAGAACAGCAATGTGGGATGCTGGCTCTGCCTCTTGCCTTTATTCTCCTGAGGGTTCTTGGCCTCCTCAGAGATATTCAGAGTCACTGGATGGCTTTTAATTCCTTCCTTCCTTCTTCTTTCCTTCTTCCTTCCTTCCTTCCTTCCTTCCTTCCTTCCTTCCTTCCTTCCTTCTTTTTCCTTCCTTCCTTTCCTTTTTTCTTCCTTTCTCCTTTTCTTTCTTTTTTTCTCCTTCATCATCTTCCCCTTCCTCCTTTTTTTCCATCTGTTTCTTTGACCTGGTCTCAAGTAGCACAGGTTGGCCTCAAACTTGCCAAGTAGTTTTGGATGGTCTTGAACTTCTGGTCCTCCTGTTTCCACTTCCTGAGTTCTGAGATTACAGGTGTATCACCCCACCCGCTCTATACAGAGGTAGGCTCAGCTGGTTATGGATGGTATCGTCTCCTGGGTAGGTGGTCTGAATTGCATATGGAAGTTGGATGAGCACTAGCCAGAAAGAGTGGGCTAGTAAGTGGCATTCCTCTGTCTCTCTGCTTCCGTTCCCACTTAAGTTCTGCCCTGCTTTCTCTCAGTGATGGCCTGTGACATGGAAGTGTAAGCTAAATAACCCTCTTTCCCACCAGCTGCTTTTGGCCATGGTCTTTCTCATAGCCACAGAAAGCAAACTACGCTTTACATGCAGTCTAGGCTAGTCTCAAATTTACCATGCTCCTGCTTCCCTCCTTGGTATTGGGGTTATGGGCATGCACCACCTGGCTCTCCACGCAGCTCTCAGAAGAGATCAACCTCACGGACACTTTGACTTTGAGTTTATACAGCCAGAATACGTCTCTGCTGTGTGTGCCACCCAGTCCGTGGTTTATGAAAGTTCCAATATATGAACATTTGAGAAATGGTCTGTATCAAAGCTTGTGGGGGGATTGAGGCGCCCATTATTCATCAGTACTGTCTATCTGAATAGGATATGGTAGACACCAATAATTAATTATACCATATTGTGAATAAACAAATTGTGTGGTTTTGAGGCTTTAAGACATTTAGAAGGATTAGCTGTGATAATGATGCAAGGAACAAGGCAGTCCTCTTGATACTTAGTAGACAATCTGGGAGAACACCACTATTCATTCTGCTAACAGGACATATAGTATTGAACTGACTCCTAATGGCCTATGGTTAAACCCAAAGATCAGTGTGTGTCTCATCAGAAAAACTTCTTTCTTCACCAAATGAGAATCCCAGGCCGGTCAAGGTGCAGAGGATGTGAAACTGTGGAGTTCTTGGCCCTCCCTGGGACATCTATGTCAGACTCCTTCTCCCAGGACCCAGGGGTCATTGCTGAAGGAGGTGGGGAGTTATGTAGGAGGCAGAGGTTGGTAACAGACAAGGACAGCTGCATATATGAACTCACAGTGCTTGTGATGACATCCTCTCAGGCCCACCTTTATTCAGTGGATGACCACACACCTAAGAGTCTGTGGTCAGTCTGGGTTGGACTAAATAAAGACACAAAGTTGGGTAGATAGAGAAGGGAGGGTGGACCTCAGAGCATTTGGGAGAGGGGAACATGATGGAAATACCTTGTATAAAATTCTCAATGAATTAATTAAAAAAAAAAAACCCTGCAGTAAGCACATCAATCTAATGGTACACAGCGTTTTAAAACAAAATTTGACAAAGACACAGCAATCTAGCACTCAGATGAACAGAAAGCAATCTTTAAGGACGAGCCGTAGGAACACATAAACAGGACGAACATTCAGCTGCATCAAAGGTTTTCAAAAATCAAAGTTTCGCCAGCTGTACGACCATATTCCTAGGCCATTCGTTTTTTGCCAAGTATGAACTTGCAGAGCCAAACCCTACACACCTGCATTCAGTTAAAAGGATTGCGTGTTTTTTTCCTCATGATATTTACTCCGTAGCATACTTTACCATATGCAATTTTAATTGTTAACAGTTTGACTTCTTGCTGATTTTTTTTCTACCTATAATTTTCATTACAAACCAGACAGTCTTTTACTTCTTCAGACACACCTCCTTTAGAAAGCATAAAAAATGGGCTATGGGGTAAAGCTTACAGTTACACCGTGAAGATCCCTCTCCTTGGCATTTAAAAGATGTAATCACATGCTTTTTAAGTGAGCAGTTCAGTGGCACAGAAGATAAAATGTAAAGTTCTCCCTGCGCTCTCTTCACACTCTTCTTTCCGAAACAGCCACATTCCCCTGGTTCTACGTCTTCCCAAAATGTTTCAGCTGAAGTTTATTTATTTATTATTTTTTTTAACTTGATGTTTTGGAGACTTGTATACAGTTTCCTAAGACAATGACGGAGGCAGATGAGGGGGTTATGTGGACAGAAGAAAACTGTACCCAGAACCCTGGAGCAACCCTAAGCAGATCCTCATGATGCCACACAATGGGGTTTAAATGGTTTCAGGTTGAAATAAGAAGGCCTTCACATTTTCCTTCAAAATTAGGAAATACCATATTTTAATCTAACCTCAAAAGCCATTCAGACTTTAAAGTATGTGTGGGAAAAACAATCTTAAAATCCAAGATCATTTGTCCTGAAGTTATGCTGCCTTCAGGCAACATACAGAAATGCAGGTGTGCGTTTGTGAATTTAAAAATTTAGGGTAAGGCCTGGGGAGATGGCTCAGTAGGTAAGAGACCTTGCATTGCAAGCACTAGGAACTGAGTCCCAAAGCCCAGAACTTTCTCACACACAAGAAAACCTTGGTCTAACTGTGGGAATCAGGCATCAAATACTGTGGAAGGTGGAGACAGGACCTTGCTTGGCCTTGCCTGGCTTTGCTGGTGAGGCCACTAGCCTAAATCCCGATTCAGAGAGATTCTGTCTTAACAGAATAATGTCGAAAACCATAGAAGAAGACACTGATGTTCTCTTCTGGCCTCTGTGTGTACCACTGTGACTAGCACAGCTTAGTCCCAGAAACATGACTAGGTGGTAAGGAATCGGAGAAAGCACAGACACACAGACTCATTTGTCTAGAGCAGCTGGGATGAGGTAGGCTGAGCATGCTCAGACGGTGAGACACCAACTATACAACAACCTGGAACGACTACGTTCTGTTTACTATGTTTTAACGGGGGAGGGAGGGGCTCTCTAGTGGTAGGTCTTTGTAGGGGATCAGTCTCGGGCTGTAAAGTTGGAAGAAGGATGCTGCAGTTGCCCAGTTTTGCATACACTGGTCACTTGTGAATAAATACTAATACTTACCCACACTGTCACCATTTGTACTTGGACAAGAGGGAAGCTTTGCCATCCCCCTGAGCCTCACCAAGATGGGCGAAGGCTTTGCACTACCACAAGTCTCAGGCCATGTGCATGACAGCAATACAGATCCACTGAGGACTTCCCCTGCACTTTACATGTTTGCTGAAGGCTTCCTCTGCTCCCTACAGTGAACACATGAGCACATGTACCTCCACACGTGCTTATACACATCACACATGTGCACCATAGACACATATCACAAAGAAAATATTTAGTGTAGGGTAGTGTTAGCTACAAGGAGGAGATCACACAAAATCACTTTAAAGAGAATTTCATACATTCATACAAGGTATTTTGATTATATGCACCCTCATCCTTCCTGCTAACTCATTTCAGATCCAACACCAGTTCCGTTACCCCTCCTAACTTCCCATCCTCTCCCTTTCTCTTTCTTTTTAACCCAGGAATGCACCCATCTAATCATAGGTGTGAGGTCATCTACTTGAGCTTGGTTGACCTACACTAGCTCCTGCACTCTTAAGGAAAACCCACTCTCCCTTCCCCATAAACCATTAACTCTTGAATAGCTTCTCAGCTAGGAGTAGGGGCTGTGTTTCCTGTTTTGATCGAGCGTGGGTCTTGTCTTGTGTATCTGTCCTGTCGTCTCCAGGATTATGTTTTGTCCCACTCCTCCCCAGCCTCTGACTCTTACAGTCTTCCTGCCCTATCTTCTGGGATGGTCCCTGAGCCTTGTGGTTGGGGTATGATATAGATATCTTATTTGTGGACACGGATCCTGTACACCCTGACCAGTTGTGAGTTTCTGTGCTAATCATTGTCTACTGTACAAAGAAACTTAATTTGGGTAGTCAATTCAAAGTATGCCCATAGGAAGACCGTCTTGAAAGTGATGGCAGAAATATGATAAGAGCCAGAGGTGGGAGAGGGCAGAGAGCCTTGAGCAAAATTGCCTTCTGGACTCACAGGCTACAGCTCTCTCAGGATCACAGCTGCTGTATCTGACACACAAGGACTTCCCAGGATCAAGTCATTGAACACAGGAGCATGGGACGGAAAAATGTTCACGACCCCACCACCTGAGGAGCTATGGTTAGTTGATGACTGTAGGAGAGGGAGAGTCAGTTCTCTTTAAGGTTCCTAGTAAGTCAAACATGCTACAGTGGATGGCCTGGTTTACAGAAGTAAACAAACAGTATAAACTGGAGTTGGTGGATTATTAAGTTAAAAAATAAAAAGGACATAAGAGTTTCGGTGATAGAAGTAAAAATAGGAGGAGATAGGAGGAACCAAGGAAAGGCGCTGAGGTGAACATGATCAAAACTGTGAAATTCTCAATTAAGAAAAATGTTTATTAAAAGGAATATTATATGCTCTATATTATATTAGAATATACTTATAATCCCAATACTCAGGGGTTGAGGCATAAGAATTATAAGTTCAAGGATAGCCTGGGCTACCTAGTAAGATCCTGTCTGGAACATCAACAGCAGCAGCAACAACAACAAAACAAAATAACCAAAAAAGGATATATTATATAATAATTAAAAATATCTGCAAAGAGTGTTTATTGACCTATCTTATGGTACTGTTTTGAAACAAAGCAAAAGTGGGTCATGAAATTATATGTGAAGAATACTCTTCACATAAAGGAACATGGGAGGGACGACTAGAATAAACTAAGCCGAGTAATAGTTTATTGAGATGTACGATATGTTTTTCAAATTTTCTAGGTACAAAATGGAATAGCAGTGCTAAATGAAATGTACAAGAAGCTACAGGTTTGGACTGAGCGCTAAGCCTCCTCAGATCAAACCAAAATGGAGTTTCTCATACAAAAGTCACAAGTCACTAAGCCCAAAATAATAAAATATAAAATAAAATAAAATAAAATAAAATAAAATAATTCAAGGCATCTTTTTGACGTCTGGGAAATCAGGAAAGCTCATGACTCATCCCTATTCCGGTCAGGAGGTTTCTTCTACATCATCCTTGGAGATGAAAACTGTGGCTCTGTGATCAGGAGCACTTGCTGTTCTTGCAGAGAACTGGACTTGTCAGCAGCTCCCACACTGGGTGGCTTACAACCTCTTGTATCTCCAGCTCTAGAGGATCTGACACCCTCTTCTGGTCTCTTTGGTCACCCTCCTATATGTGAACATACATACACATAATTTTTTTTAATCTACAAAAGGAAAGTTACTTTAAAACGGTTTGTCTGATTTTCGCTCTTTATTTCTGAGTTCGTCAGCTGTTTTGTGTGTTTCCTTGCACACTGCCTGCACTACCTGAGCTGCAGAGCCATGTTCTCTTAAGCTGTCCTGGTTCTCAGGGTGGCCTCACTCCAGATTTGCTAAACTCTGTTGAGGCTGGAGGTTAAATTGAGTGGATAGCCTGACCCTAGCTTTCCTGAGATGCTTTGTTCTGTCTCCAGCCCCACAGAAGAAGCAAAGACAGCTCTGAAAAAACCCAAACCTATGTGCAGTTTACCGTGTCAGAAATTTTCTTTTTATCAGCATTTAACACTAGGATTTTGTTAAACTCATGTTTAACTTTAAGATTTCTTTCACATTTCTCTAGAAAGCCAGTGGGCCACCGGTAACCATGGCAGCGATGCACCAGACTCGCCCCTCAGGGTCGAAGACGGCACTGTTGGTTCCCGGCTGGTCATGAGGAGAGAAATAGAGTTGCCAAGCATAAAATAGTTAAATGACAGCATAAAAATTCAGGTCAGCTGCTAATATATCAAGCTGTTTTTCTGAAATACCGAATCTTTAATTCAAATCTTAAGCGCTAATAAAAGTGGGCATGAATTGCCTACCTCACCCACATCTCTTCAGAATTCAATCACTATCAGCAATCCCCGGGGAATGGAGAATGAAATAAAGAAGCACATTTCCCTGAGTTTAAGAGATTCAATAGACACGGAAGAGAACATCACTTACTTGTGTATGCATAGACTAGGAATAAGCAGGAGATCGGAGGATCAAAAGCTTCAGGCTGTGATGAGGAAGAAAGCCTTCTCTTTAGCCAGGGGTGAGAAAGCTGCACCCTGCCAGAGGGCTTTAAATGCACAGAGCGAGCACAAATCAAAACTTCACCACATACACCTAAGCATGAATCCTAAACATAGCTTCACCCTTCCCGACTGACCCTTTCTGTCATCCAGCTAGAAAGCTACCATGTTGGATTTCTTCATGTTCTTAGGAAAGGTAAGGGAAGACCCTGGTTTTCTGTGCTTTCCTCAGTGTGTGTAAGTCCACAAGAGAAGGAGAAGGTGCAGGAATAGGGTACCTTCGGAATGGTGTACATTCCAAATAGCTGAGGACTGTACACCAAACAGACTTGTTTTTCTCTTTTTTCTTTCTGCTGTTATTTTGTTCTGATGTCTGGGAAGAGTTTGTGTTATACTCTGTTTTTAGATGTTTATAAATGAGCCAGCTGTACTGGAAAGTGACATAGAGGACTCTGTCCCTGGTAAGGGAGACCCGCATCGAAAAGAATAAAGTTAAAACAAACCCACAGACCAACCAACAAACAGGAAACCAAGACAGAAGAGATGACTCAGATGTCAAGAACACCGACTGCTCCTTCAGAGGACCCAGGGTTAGTTCTCAGCACCCATATCGAGGCTCACAGCTTATCTATCAGTCAAGTTTCAGGGGATCTAATGCCTCTTCTGGCCTTCAAGGGCACCAGGCACCAGGCTTGTAAGTGGTATGCAGACATTCATACAGGCCATATTCATACGAGTAAAAAAAAAAATAAAGGGAAACAACGAACAACCAAACAAATCAAAACCAAAACATTCTGTTGTTTTAGAACAGCAGACTCAACCGCTTTAGTGTTTAATATTCTGACTGAATGCAGATTTGATTTTGAAGTTACGATTTGTTACTGCTTTAAAATGACCTTTATTAAAATGGCATTCAAATAAATCACTTATTTTTAAAAAAACGATTTCCAAGCTCATGGGCACGTTCGTGACCAGAGGCAGCGTTTGGGATATTGAAAGAGCCTGGTTCTGTGTTTGACTCTTTGTGTAGTGAATCAAAACCTTGGTGGTTACTTAATGTTATGTACATCCAAATTGGTCATGCATACTAGGAATATTCCATATTTGATAATAATAGCAGGGGAACACTTATTATTTACATACATACATACCAAACACACACATATATGTGTATGTATATTGTTTGTATGCATATATGCATGCATATACACTATATTTGTATACTACACACACACACACGTGCACATGCATATGCTGTGGCTTGAGTATGGAGGTCATAGAACAACTTGTGGAGTCAGCTTTTAATTTGTACCATGTGGATTCTGGAACCCTGAACTCATTGCTGTCATGAGGCTTGGTGGGCTTTCGTCACAGAGCCATCTTTAAGACCCCTGTTGTTATTTTTAACGACGTGTAATAACTCTGCATGCACCTTTTGCTTTCACATGCTGTTCGGGTTTTTTTTTTTTTTTTTTTTTTTTTTTAATTTTCATATTCTTGCATGGCTTTTCATTTCCAGCCTTACTTTGCAAATAGGAGAAACCGATGCCCAGCCAGGTCAAACAGCTCCCCCGAGTCACCTGCTTAGAGGACGCCCCGTAGAATCAGCTTGCTTTCACCGCGTCCATTAAGCTAGCTCACAATGAGAGATGTGGAGCGGGAGCCCCGGAGATGGAGATGAAGGGAAAGATGGGTCTCTGAGGCTGTGCTGGTTTTGATCAGATTCAGTGGGAGCAGAGTAGGGCACACTAAGGCTGGGGACGCTGTGCCTTACTTGCTGTCCACTGAAGCTTGCGAGGCTGCGATTGGACACTCAGAGCAGTGTGCACCACGGGACACCCGCAGGGGTGGGCAGTCTTGGGCATGCCCTCTATGTTTTGAACCCTGCACATTCCTTCTCTGTCCCTTCTGATGTCCTCTTGTCTTTGCCACTTGGTTGACAGGCTGACATCTGAAAGCTCATTGTGTTGTGGGATCCTGGCTCCCCCCTTCTTTCTCCCCCCCACCCACATTTGTTTTTGGTTGTCTTACCACCCAAGTTCAGACTTCATTACTTCATTCCTGAACACTCTAATACCACCTAACTACTTCTCGGTTTTAGACCTTTTTTTTTCTTACTTGAATTCAGCCTGAACCCATAACACCATCTAATTAATTTTCTTGAGACACTTTGATCATGTAACCGCCCTGACCTCAGAATGTTAGGAACCCATCTGGCCTGTTGGACAAAGCAAAGCCTTTCAGCGGTGGTGACAGTTCTGGACCAACTCTGTAGAACTGCTCCAACATTTTCCCTTCCAAATGTTTTTGTTCATACCCTTGAAGGCAAAAAGAGAAATATCTCCTTTCTTCTCTGCTAAGCCAATCATCCCAAATCTCAAGGCTTAAATGAACATTTACTATCAAGATGTGCACTCCCCTCCACTAAGGCACTTAATGATTTGGCTAGGGGTCTCTCTTCTCCTTCATCTCCAACCACATCTAGAGAAGCTGAAGATGGAGAATGCAGGTGAGGGCATAGGACTGATGGGAGACTTAGAACCAACATGGCTGCCGTGCGATCGATTGTAAGGGCAAGTGCTTCTGTGGCTTTAATGGATAAGGAGGTTGAAGTTACAGGAAATAAAGGTAGCTACACTAGGAGGCAGGAACACCAGGGATTGCTGTCATGCAATGACCTGTCTAAGCTAACACTGACACAGTGCCGTTGTTTCTTCACAGCAGTTGTTGGAGGATCCATATCTTTGAGAGTGTTGTTTGATCCCTGCCCCCCATCGATACCTCAGGGAAAGGATTACTTTGAAGCCTGAACTGTCCAGAATTCCTTTCAAACGTAGAAGGCTTGAAGCTGGAAACATACCTCTTGTAATAGGGTTTGTAACATTTCTACTTTGGCCGTTTCCCCACACCAGGTCCAAGAGGCTCGGCCACTTCAGTTCACACCATTGTTCATAGAACTTTTGGTGGGGATTCTTTTATTTGATCAAATCCCACGGTTCCCCCTTATCATTAGTGACATATAACAACACACACGTATCACATGCCATGTCAGCCACAGTCTGTCTCCAGCACCATAAGTCCTGGAGTCATGCCTTATAATTTTTGAAGTTTCTGAACCATATATAATATCAAGGACATGGTGTTTGTAACTAAACAATATACGGGAAGAAACTCATGGTAATGGCATTTGGCTGGAGTTGAAAGCTTAGCTTTTAATGTTTCTGAAGATCTGAAAGAAACTCGGTTTTTGTTTTCTCCAAGGGTCCTTCACAGTTAACTGCATAATGCCCAATTAGGAATCTTAGAAGAATTAAGGGTTGAGAAAACCCAGTCTCTATTGGAATCTTTGATTCTGCGGACCATGCTTTCCCCAAACCAGTTTTTACACAAGCAAACTCCCTGTGGGATAGAGCTGATTGTCATAACTTTTGAGTTTGCCTTGCAAAACCACAGACCCATTACATCAAATGCTGCAGTTTAAGAGGTTTAGAAGTCTACTATTGCAGCTGATTTTGTTCATTACTTGATCAGGAGAGACAGGAAAAAAAAAATCCCACAAACTTTTTTTCTTCTTCATGTTTTAAATGAAGTGAAATTTTAATATTTATTTTCTGACTTTGTAGCGCGTTAAGCACAATGTTTTTTTCCCCCCCAAAGGTGTGTGTGTGTGGGGGATCAGAAATCATGAGAATAATTTGATCTAAAAAAATGGAAGAAAAGGCTAGTTATCATTTGCCGCTGTGAGCAGGCAGTACAGGGAAGCCTTGTTTAGTCTCACTGCGCTGTGGTCAGGGTATGACAGGCTACCCTGCCAGCCACA